>NC_056599.1:34960629-35036368 GCF_018340385.1 Cyprinus carpio | reverse complement strand
ACTCAGATGCTTTGATTGTTGATTCTGATGATCTAATTAAGCCAGGGTGTCCAACCCTGCTCCTGGAGGGTGTGTGGGTGTTAAATATTTATTGTGGTAATAATCCAAAATAATATTTATTTAGAGTGAGCTTATGCACTGGTCACCTTGGCAAGGAATCCGTGCAATGCACAAACGGGTTCGTGTTCTGTCAGAGGAATCCAGCCTTGCTACAGGTATATATATTATCTATATTAACCCTGTTTTTTTAAGATGTGGTAAAGCTTTTTTCCCCCAAAATGTTTCTCTCTGTTATTTCTCTAGGAATGATGTGGCTCTAATAATGAGAGAACTTGATGCCAGTGGTCTTCTTAGAAGATGTCCTGGGAAAAAAAGGATTGAACGTAGGAACTACTTCAGCCATGGACCAAATTACACTTGGCATATTGATGGTAAATGTTATTAATTATTAAGTGAATATGAATAAACAAAGTAGTGTTACAGATGCTGAAGAAAGTCATAGATATCGAAAACAGAGTAGAGTAAAGAGCATTAACTAGTTTTCTGACTGATGTTTTGATTAAATAAAATATATTTATTTTGATGCATATTTTATCATTTGTTGTAGGAAATGACAAATTAAAATTCTTTGGAATCTGGGTATATCTTGGTATTGATGGGTATACAACCTGTACATTTAATGAAGTTCATTGCTTAGTAATTTTAGTCTCTGAAATGTAATCTAACTTATTTTATATTTCTGTTAACATACTTGAAATGGCTTAATATGTTTTCTAGGAAAAATCATTTGGCTTAAGGCTGGCACCTCAAACCGACAGCAAACCTTCGTTGCAAGGTACTTCTTTGATGCCATTCAGGAACACAGTGGTAAGTATATTTGATATCTTACAATGAACATGATAGGTGAGAGCTTCTTATATCAGTAGACAATATTATTATTATTGAAAATATTACTTGTATTTATTATAGGTTGCCCACGATTCATAAGGGCAGACAGAGGAAAGGAAAATCTTCTCATCGGACAGATGCAAGTGGCATTTCACTTCCGGGAGTCTGGTGATCAAGGACGAGACTCCTTCAGAGTGGGGCACATCAGTACATAACCAGGCATGTGAGCATAAATGGATTTTATATTATAATGCATGCAATATATATATATATTATAAAAAGAAATAATATTTTGTTTTATTAGCGAGCTGAATGCTTCAACAGTATGCTGAAGAAAACATGGATCAAAAAATGGCAGGTGACATTTGAGGTGAACTTTGTTTTTGTCTCAGTTGCAATGTATAGCACATGTTTATTGACGCTAAATTGAAGGCATTTTTGTAATAGATTTATAGATTTAGATTTAAAATGTGTGTTTTTAGGCCATGATGGAATCTGGCATGCTCGATTTAGACAATCCTGTACACATGTAAGTTAAAACTTCTTGTCAGCCCCCATGTATCTGCTCTCATTAAATGAAAAAAATAACAATACATGTTAACCTACAGAAATTGCCTGCAATATACACACCTTCCCCTTCTTGAGAGAGAGCTGAACATAGAGCAAAGACTGTGGAACGCAAGGAATGCTCCAGGTCCATTTGGGAAACCAGACCTTCTCTTTACTTCCCCACCCGAAGGTATCTGTTTATCATCCAAATTAAAAAGGTTCAGTAAAGCAGTACTCAATGTGAAAAAGGAATTTGTATCTTCCTGCAGGCTTTGCTGATATGCTCTGCAAAGTAGACAACGACCTCCTGAAGTATGCAGAACAGCTTGTTTGTGGAGTAGATGAGCCTTTGTTGGTGGCAAATGAAGAATTCAGAAAAATATTCTGCAAATATATTCTAGCTATTCTGCAAAATACAAACTTCCCATCATCACCAGATGGGTCTTTGGCGGCTTACCTCATGTTGGTGGAGAAATTCACCAGTCCTTCAAACAAGAGGCACTCCCATTCCATCCACATTTGCAGAGGCAAATGAAATATACCAACTGCTGGCCAATGAGACAGGGACTTTTTAAATACTGCTCATCAACAAAATAAATCCATATATAAAAGGACCAAATTATAAAAAAAGTGCTACAAATGAAGAGGCAAAACATGTTTAATAAATAATGAAACACCCAGCAGTGTTAGACAGAGAGAGAGAACGGCTGTGATTATAATGTTAACATTTTACCAACATTGGTTTTTGTACTACAAAACTGAAATGACACCTTGCACAGTCTATGTGATAATCTGTAACATTTACCATTCGTAACCATAGACGGCTCTTTAAATCTGGCCCCTCCACTGTTTTAGGGACAGCACCGCAGAGGAAGCTTCAGGTCTTGATGCTACATCATAGTGTAACATTGTACCAATAAACTGGTACTTGTCGCTCAGATGTTGTAAAGCATGTGGTGGCACCTTTTTGGCCATTAGACTGCACAACAATCTTTTTTGGTTTTTCACTGTCCATGGCACTGATTTCGTGAAAATCTCCAGGTATGTTGCTCCCAGAGACCAGATGTCAGAACTTCTGGAAGCCTGTTCAAAATCAACCCAGACACTCTGGGGCCATATAAAAAGAAAGGTTCCACCCATTGGCCTATTCCTCCTCCAGCAAGTCTGCTTCCTTGTCGTAGTACAACCGTGTCTCTGATGTTGGCAAGGCCCCAGTCTGTCAGTACAGCCTTTTTTGAGAACTGGTCGATCTGTTTATAGTATCAAAATAGGTTTTAAATCATTAAATGTATATGTTTTTACATATACTTACTGATTAACTAGAAAAAAGTCTTACTAAAATATTGGGTGGCTTTAAAAAAATCTTGATGGATGACATTTTTGGAATTGATGTACTCAATGGCCATCAAGATGTCGAGGGCAACAAAATAACTGTCATCTCCTTTAAGCTAAAAAAAAAAATTACAATTGAAATTTGAATAACAGACTTATGAAAGAGTTTGAAAGAGTTATATTTCACCAAAGACAGAGATACTCGCACAACACAGCATAATCTTCACAAAAAAAAAAAAAAAAAAAAAAATAATACTACTACATAATACACAAGAGACTTTTTTTTTGGTTTTGTTTTGTTTTTTTTTTTTTTATTTTAGAACAATAACACATGTACAGTTGTCATTATATTTATAAATAATTGTTGCCTACTGATGTATGCATGAAAAAGATTGTGAAGATAACTCTGCTACATTTACTGGTAACACTTTACAATAAGGTAATTTCTTACCATTAGTTAATATATTAACTAACATGAACAGTACGTTTACAGTAGTTCACAGTGCATTAACTAATGTTAACAAATACAACTTTTGATTTTAATAATGCATTAGTACATGTTGAAATTAACATTAAGATCTATAAATGCTATAGAACTATTGTTCATTGTTAGTTCATGTTAACTAAATACTGTTATCTACTATTAACTAATGAACCTTATTGTAAAGTGTTACATTTTAATTAATAAAAGAGAATGACAGAGTGCGGCTCTCCCTCTTATATTTTGATTTGGCATTTTAAGTATTAGCAATTAAATATTAAGACAATTTTTCACAAATGTTACATGAAAAAAATATGATTTTTATTTATTTTACCTTAACACAAGAATTGGTCATTGTGTAGTGCATCCTCCAGGGTTGTGCCGTGTATATACTCATTGGCCAGCAGGAAGGCATTGTCAGTGCGGGCTGCAGCCATGAGTCGAACAATATTGGGGTGGCTCAGTCTGCTATAAAATACAGTGAAATGTTACAGGCATTTAGCAAATTATAAAGTAAATCTTAAATGAACAACAATATAACTAGCACATGGTAGAAATGCACTGTTGTTATTCCTAACTGTTCAGTTCTCCCCAAATGTTAATATAAGATCAAATTAAAATTTATTATAAGATCAAATTAATCTTACAGTGAGACCAGAATCTCGTGCTGGATATCTTGGTCTGGAAGTCCTGCAGTGCCATAGAGAATCTTTTTAATGGCAGCAGGGGTGCCCTGAAAGTAGCCTCTATACACTCTTCCAAATGCACCTTCACCCAGCAGGTTCTCTTCTTTGAAATGGATTTGCGACTCGTCCACATATGGGAGGCGCGGAACATACACTATATTTAATAAAGTTGAGATTTGAGAAAAAAAAAAACTGCTATTATTTCATGCATTTAAAGAATATATCCACTTTAATCCTAATTAACAAAAAATATTGTAAACTTATGTGTTATGGTTGGCAATATTACTTACATGATGGTAATATGGTTACAACATTTGACGACACATAAAACACTTGATTTTGTGGACATCTATCTTTTTCTGCAGATCCTATGCCTTCCTGGATGGGTTTCTCTGCAACAAGTTCTGGAGGAGTGTACCCACTTGCACTTTGCTCTGAAAAATCAATTAGATTGCTTTAAAATTAACATTCTGCCTTGATTTAATCACCCTCGTGCTGTTGCATATGGTATTATTATTTCCACATAAGACACAAAAGGAAAAAAAGTAACAATGTTTATAACATTTTCTACACAAGGTACAGTTCATTATGGCCAAAGATGTTCAAGCTCCAGAAGGACAAAAAGTAGACATACACACACAATTTATAAAATATATTTAAAGTATTCTGGGTTCAGTTACAGGCATTTATGCAATGATAAATATTCATGTTTTTCACCATTACACTTAGTGGTAAATAAGTAATCCCACATATAAACTATAAAATTATGGAAGGTTTCTGACCAGAGTAGCAGTTACAATACAACAGTGGACTGAAGTAAAGTAAATCATGAGAGCTATTTTTTTATCTCACAGACCGCAATCCTTTTCAAAGTTTTATGTTGCTATGTACATTACTTAAAATTGTAAACTGTCTTGACAGTGGCAAAACTAACTAATGAAATGCGATGATTTATGCATATAACGGAAATGCATGACAATTTAACTACTGTTTACAAATTTGGAGGTTTACAAACCTTAAGAATAAACATTGTACTAAATTAAACACATCATTAAGGAATGACCAATGTAAGTGTCAATATTAATATAGTTTTTTGTGATAAATGCACTAATTTTCATTATTCTTAAAATCTTGACATTTATTGAAGCTTAGTCAAAAAGCATGTTGTTGATTATCTTTGTGTAATGAAATAAGGGACCTTTTTGAATATTCAAAATGGAAAATAACCATTGACCAAGATTCTTCTTTATCTAGTTTTTCTTCCACATTAAAAGTGGAAGCTGGACATTTTTTGGAGCTGGACATCCATGGTTACTGTAATCTGTAATTCATATCAAATTTTCATTTGGGGTGAAGTAACCCTTAAATGATTTACCAGCACTAGTGGATCTCACTGCAACTGGTGAGTCTGAATTTGGATCAGCATGTAATGTTGGTCTGTCTGTTTGAATGAATGCACTGTATGCATGTATGTAAAGTGATCTTTTCTGAACCTGGAACTTGATCAGCGCTTTCTGATCTCCCAGCATGCTGGCCTGAACCTAAGCCCCTCACTACACTTTGGTCTGTACATCTTCCTAAACTTCTGGATCTCTTTGGTTGGAAATCCTACAAACAACCATCAAGATAATCAGTGTTATCTAAACATCCAAATATTCAACAGTAATATTTTAGTAAGACTTTACTTAAAAATATAAATTGGTAAACTGAAGTTACCATAGATGAGTCCACTTCACTTTCACCAATTCCTGAGAAAAGAAGAGAGTGATATATAAATAAATGGAACACATACTAAACAATATCATTAATGAGCAACTGTATTACAAAACATACACGGAACTTAAAAAGTGTCATCAAAAATCATGGTACATACAGTATTTTTTCAAAATAATAGCAGTACAATGTGACTAACCAGAATAATCAAGGTTTTTTAGTATATTTTTTATTGCTACGTGGCAAACAAGTTACCAGTAGGTTCAGTAGATTCTCAGAAAACAAACAAGACCCAGCATTCATGATATGCACGCTCTTAAGGCTGTGCAATTGGGCAATTAGTTGAAAGGGGTGTGTTCAAAAAAAATAGCAGTGTCTACCTTTGACTGTACAAACTCAAAACTATTTTTTTACAAACATTTTTTTTTCTGGGATTTAGCAATCCTGTTGAATCACTAAACTAATATTTAGTTGTATGACCCACAGTTTTTAAAAACTGCTTGACATCTGTGTGGCATGGAGTCAACCAACTTGTGGCACCTCTCAGCTGTTATTCCACTCCATGATTCTTTAACAGCATTCCACAATTCATTCACATTCTTGGTTTTGCTTCAGAAACAGAATTTTGATATCACCCCACAAGTTCTCAAGTTGGATTAAGGTCTGGAGATTGGGCTGGCCACTCCATAACATTAATTTTGTTGGTTTGGAACCAAGACTTTGCTCGTTTACTAGTGTGTTTTGGGTCATTGTCTTGTTGAAACAACCATTTCAAGGGCATGTCCTCTTCAGCATAGGGCAACATGACCTCTTCAAGTATTTTAACATATGCAAACTGATCCATGATCCCTGGTATGCGATAAATAGGCCCAACACCATAGTAGGAGAAACATGCCCATATCATGATGCTTGCACCTCCATGCTTCACTGTGTACTGTGGCTTGAATTCAGAGTTTGGGGGTCGTCTCACAAACTGCCTGTGGCCCTTGGACCCAAAAAGAACAATTTTACTCTCATCAGTCCACAAATTGTTCCTCCATTTCTCTTTAGGCCAGTTGATGTGTTCTTTGGCAAATTGTAACCTCTTCTGCACATGCCTTTTTTTTAACAGAGGGACTTTGCGGGGGATTCTTGAAAATAGATTAGCTTCACACAGACGTCTTCTAACTGTCACAGTACTTACAGGGTAACTCCAGACTGTCTTTGATCATCCTGGAGCTGATCATTGCTGAGCCTTTGCCATTCTGGTTATTCTTCTATCCATTTTGATGGTTGTCTTCCGTTTTCTTCCACGTCTCTCTGGTTTTGCTCTCCATTTTAAGGCATTGGAGATCATTTTAGCTGAACAGCCTATCATTTTTTGCACCTCTTTATAGGTTTTCCCCTCTCTAATCAACTTTTTAATCAAAGTACGCTGTTCTTCTGAACAATGTCTTGAACGACCCATTTTCCTCAGCTTTCAAATGCATGTTCAACAAGTGTTGGCTTCATCCTTAAATAGGGGCCACCTGATTCACACCTGTTTCTTCACAAAATTGATGACCTCAGTGATTGAATGCCACACTGCTATTTTTTTGAACTCACCCCTTTCAACTAATTCAACTAATTGCCCAATTGCACAGCCTTAAGAGCGTGCATATCATGAATGCTGGGTCTCATTTGTTTTCTGAGAATCTACTGAACCTACTGGTAACTTGTTTTGCCACGTAGCAACAAAAAAATATACGAAAAACCCTTGATTATTCTGGTTAGTCACATTGTACTGCTAATATTTTGAACAATACTGTACCTGATATTGAGCTGCTATCATCAAGGCAAATGACATCTGTAGATACAACATGCAATTGGTACTGTATTAGCACAAGAGCAAGTTGATAACACACACATGCCATGTAATTTCAACATTACAATACCCATTTCTCTACGTCTAATGTAAATTGTTTGCTTCCAAACGTTTGGGATCTCTGCCACGGATTCAAATTCCTGATGGAACTGTTCCTTTGTCCACCTCGTCCCATCTGCTTGGCAGAGAGTAAACACACTCCCCTCTCTCTCATCTTTCTAAATTGTCTCCTGGCCAAGTTTTAGGAGCTCATCATACCCCTCAGTGCCTGTGACAATTATCCGTGGCGGGGCCCCTTCAAGGATGATTTTTTGATATCTTCCTGGTTTTTTAGCAGTTCTTGGTTTCCACTCCATGGGAGCCATTTTTATCTCGGAACAAGAGAAATAATAAGTTGGTCCAAGTGTTGTTAAATCATGTTAAATTATTAATGTTGGAGACCACTAGGGGCGCGTTATGGAGTAGACGTGCGAACCACGAGGTCCCAACATTTCGCTTAAAAATACCCACTAGCTTACTCAACTCAGTTTAGAAAAAGTGTATCGGACGATTTAAGGAACAGAGAAACAACTTTTGACCAAAATGCCTCCAAAAGGAGTAGCAAAAACACAGTTCAGACTACTATCCCGGAGTTGGAGGCTAACAGTCGCACAGCTGCTGCTAGCAAAGGTGCGATTGATGCTAGCACATTACAAGCCTTCCGTGACATCGTAAAAGAAGTTATCAAAGAAGAGGCTGACAGTTTACGGGAAGAAATTAAGCGGTCTATTGATCCCATAACCACAGTGCTTGATGAATATAAGGTGAAGATACGTGAACATGAGGACGAACTCAACAACCAGGATGCCCGCTTATTTGAGATGGAGACCCGATATGCAGCGCTCAGCAGCAAGTACGATAAATTACAGGAAAAAGTGGATGATCTGGAGAACAGAGGGAGACGATGTAACCTTCGCTTACTGGGGATCCCGGAGGACCTGGAGCAGCGCAATCCGACCAGATTCATCGCTGGGTTGTTGCAAGAGGTTCTGGGTGGTCCCAATGGGCTGGAGAAACCTCCTATTCTGGATAGAGCGCATCGAGCAGTGGGTAAACCCACAGAGGGAGGACGACCACGGCCGTTCATCATATGAAAGTGAAAGTGAAAGTCGTGACATTTGTCAAGTATGGTGACCCATACTCGAAATTGGTGCTCTGCATTTAAACCCATCCAAGTGCACACACACAGCAGTGAGAAGTGAACACACCGTGAACACACACCCGGAGCAGTGGGCAGCTATATCCAGCGCCCGGGGAGCAACTGGGGGTTCAGTGCCTTGCTCAAGGGCACTTCAGCCATGGGGTATTGAGGGTGGAAGAGAGCGCTGTTCATTCACTCCCTCCCACCTACAACTCCTGCCAGCAACGAGACTCGAACCTGCGACCTTCTGCTTACAAGTCCAAATCTCTAACCATTAGGCCACAGCTGCCCCAAATATGTGTCCACTACTACCATGAAAAGGAGCAAATACAACGCCTTGCCAGAGAGAAGGGTCGTTTGGAGTATCGGGGGAAAGCAGATCTTCATCTTTCCGGACTATAGTGCTGATCTAAATAAATGCCGTGCAGCCTTCAACGAGGTGAAGAAGATGTTCCGGGAGAAAGGATTCGTGCGCTACAGGCTTTTTTACCCAGCCAAGCTTCAGGTGTCCTTCAATGGAGAAACCAAGATGTTTGATTCTCCTACAGCTGCAAAAGACTTCTATTCCTCTAAGTTTGGGGATGTTGAGTAACTGTATTGCCAGATATACCAGCCTGTGAGTTCACTGGGGAAAGGCATGTGAAAGGTACGAGTTATATTTACAAGTCGTTTGTTTATATTTTATATTTGTTTTTTGATAAGCCTGTTTCGTGATTACATATTCTTGTAATGTTCGTTGTACACTGTTAAGAGAAATCTAAACCATAGTAACATCATTTATCTATCAAGGTTTTGTGACCACTTTCGGTCATAGCATTGTTTTCACAGGAAGTTTTTTTTTTTTCTCTCTCTTTTCTGTAATTTTATTATTATTGACTTTCTCATCAATTTGCTGAGTTACTACTTACAAAATCAAACAAGATAGGTATTGATTTTTATTTTATTTTGTTTTATTCAAAGAGTAGACGTTTGCGACTATTATATTATTATTATTATTATTTTTTTTTTTTTTTTTTTTTTTAATAAGTTTAAGTTTATCATATAATTAGAACGAGTTGTGTAGGTTATTATTCTTATAGGTTTGGGACCTTCGTTAGGAGAATGGATCTCTTAGAGGAAGTAGAGAGGCTTCAGGTATTTGGTGTTTGTCGTTTGGGGACAGCACTTTTGGGGAAGGGGGGTTATGTGTATGTTGAGTGTTGTTTTTTCTATGCCCTTGTTATTTTTCTTTTTTATGTATGATCTCAGATTGCAGTTGAGTGTTTTTTATATTTACCAAAACATTTTTTGATTGTGGTATGTAATATTTTACTTCCAATAGGTTTTGACGGTGACTCTCCCCTACGATAATCTTTCTTCTTTAACAAAGAATGGCTCCCCATGTCAATTTTATAAGCTGGAATGTGAGGGGGACAAATCACCCAATAAAATGTAATAAGGTACTCTCTCGTCTTTCTAATCTTAAGGGAGATGTGGCGTTTATTCAAGAAACACACCTTAAGAACTCTGACCATCAAAGATTAAAAAGGAATTGGGTTGGCCAAATTTTTCATTCTAGATTTAATGCTAAAGCTAGAGGAACAGCGATTCTTATCAATAAAAATACTCCCCTCATAGTTTCTGATACAATAGCTGATCCTAATGGTCGATACATAATCGTGATTGGTTCATTGTTCAACACTCCACTTATTTTGGCGAATATATATGCCCCAAACTGGGACGACTACATGTTTTTTACTAAGTTGTTAAATTCTTTGCCCAGGTTGATAGTCACTTCCTGATACTTGGCGGGGATATGAATACGGTTTATGAACCCTGTGCTTGACCGTTCTTCAGCGAAGCATTTTTCAATTTCAAATCTGCACAAGCTTTACAGTCTTACTTACAGACGTATGGGCTTGTGGACGTTTGGCGACTTCTCAATCCCTTAGCTAAACAGTACTCCTTTTTCTCAACGGTACATCAAACTTATTCACGTATAGATTATTTTTTTTGTCGATAAAAAAATTCTCCATAAGGTTAAAACATGTAATTATAGCAGCATTCTTGTATCAGATCACAGTCCACTCATTTTAGAATTCAAGTTTCCGGAACAATCACATGCATATGTCTGGAGACTTAACCATCTCTTATTGTCTAACAACTCATTTACAGATTACATCTCCAAACAAATTGAGCTATTCCTGGAAACAAATGTCACCTCAGATGTGACTTATTGTCTTATTTGGGAAAGCTTAAAAGCTTTTCTACGAGGTCATATAATATCATATTGCGCCAATGCTAAAAAGCAGAAACAGAAATGTTTAATTGAATTGACAGATCTAATAGCATATTTAGACAATCAGCACTCTTCTAACCCTTCTCCGGATTTGTATAAACAGCGGATAGTATTGCAAACTGAATTTAATTTGATTTCGTCCCAACAGGCTGAGCAGATGATTTTTCAAGTCAAGAAGGTTATGGTATGAGCATGGAGAAAGGGCATCAAAAATATTAGCACACCAGTTATGGAAGTCAGAAGCCACACAGTTCATATCCGAAATTAGAACTGAGAATGGCCAAATTACCACTAACCCTCAAAAAATAAAATTAGAGTTTTCAATCTTTTTATTCTAGGCTCTATCAATCAGAATCCTTGCATTCACCCGAATTGTTCGATTAATTTTTTTTGATGAATTGGTTGTTCCAACTTTAAATCTTATATTTAAAGAAAAGTTGGACGCCATGTATCTCTATTGAAGAAGTCAAAATGGCAATAAGTTCAATGCAGGGGGGGAAGTCACCGGGGCCTGATGGCTTTCCGGTTGAATTTTTTAAAAATTTTCAAAGATAGCCTTGCTTCTTTACTGCGCAACATGTTCATAGAATCTCTAAATGCAAAATCCCTGCCACCGACGTTACGGCAGGCAACGGTGTCGCTACTATTGAAGCCGAACATAGATCCATTAGATTGCTCCTCCTACCGTCCTATATCTTTGTTGAATGAAGACGTTAAAATATTGTCTAAAACTCTGGCTATTCAACTTGAACTGCAATTACCTTCCTTGATAGCTCCGGATCAAACTGGCTTTATTAAAGGTAGGCTTGGATTGTTTAATTTGCGTCGGTTTTTTTTTTTCAACATACTGAACACACCGTCAACATCAACTCCAGAAATTGCCTTATCACTTGACGCTGAGAAGGCTTTCGATAGAGTGGAGTGGGACTATTTGTTTTATACTCTTAATAAATTTGGTTTTGGACCTAAATTCATCTCCTGGATCCGCCTACTCTACTCTTCTCCATTGGATCGTGTTAAGACAAACTCTTGTTATTCTCCCGATTTTCCACTTCACCGCGGACTAGGCAGGGGTGTCCCTTATCTCCGCTTCTCTTTTTTGCTTTGTCTATTGAGCCCCCTAGCAATCAAGTTACGAGCAGAAAACAGAATCCAAGGCATCCATAGAGCGGGGCCAGAACACAAACTGCTCATTGTACGCGGCTGACCTCCTGTTATATGTGTCGGATCCTCTTGGGTCTCTTCCTCATGCTTTCACTATCTTTAACAACTTTGGCAGTATATCAGGCTACAAGTTAAATATTCACAAAAGTGAGTTACTTAAATTAACTCTAAGGCAAAAAACATTTTATTTGACAATTTCCACTTTAAGGTTGAATCAGACTATATAACTTACCTGGGAGTCAATGTAACCCGCTCATATAAATTACTCTATGAACAAAACTTTTGTCCCACTCTCTGAAAAGAACAAAATCTGATTTGGAGAGATGAAATAACTTGCCATAATCACTGATTGGCCGCGTCAATTCGGTAAAATGAACATATTACCAAAGTATTTATATTTATCCAGTTGTATTCCACTCTATTACCAAAAAAGTTTTTTTTTCTTTTCTTTTGATTCTTTAGATCAACCTTATTTTATAATTTATTTAATGGTCAATCTGCACGTATACGCAAAGACAACTTTATGCAAAGGCCTAGATCACTAGGTGGTCTGGCTTTACCAACTTTTCAACTTTATTATTGGGCAGCTAATATACGCAACATGCTTTACTGGTTCAGTGATTCAAAATCCCGAAACTCCTTCTGGGTGCACATTGAAGCATCTAATTGTGGGAAAACATCTTTACCTGCTCTGTTGAGCCTCAGCACTTCCCTTAGAATTGCACACATATAAACACAACCCTCTGCTTTATGACTCCCTTAGAATCTGGGTACATTTAGAAAGAAATTGGTCTATTTGGAATATCAAGGAAAGCACACTCTGTGTTCAAATCGACATGGTTTCCACCCTCCATGAATGGATTCGCTTTTGAGACTTTGGAGCAACCAAGGGTTTACAGACTATAAAAGACCTTTTTATAGATTTATAGATGAATTTTTTTTGCTCCATTCCTCACAGTTGAACTGACCAATTTTAATATACCTGGTACTGGGAAAAAAGATTTGGCGATAAATTTGTCAGATGATCTTTGGGACCTCTATGCCAGAAGAGGGTGCATTCATCCTCTATTTTGTGCCAGACGGGAATCCTTCAATTTTAAGGGTCCTTCATGCGTTTGCCATATTTCTAAGGAGAAGTTGGCTAAGTTTTATCCAGAAAGTAATCCAATGTGTAAAGCAGATATTGGGTCACTTTTGGCATACCTTCTGGACATGTCCTAATCTCAATAAAATAGTGGACGATATTTAACACTTTTTCTGAGGTGTATAGAGTTAATTTTACTCCCTCCGTTTTTGACTGCACTTTTTGGGGTGGTACCCTCTTAACATTTCTTTAACTAAACACTATTCAAATGCTATAGGCTTTTTGCCTCTTTGCTTGCACGGCGTCTTATACTCTTAGGTGGGAAACAGGAACATCCCCCAACACATGACCAATGGATCGCTGACAGTTCATGAGGTTTTAAATATGGAGAAGGATGATATGTACTCTAACTGTTCATTGTCTAAATTTAATAAAGCATGGCAGCCATTCTTAAAATATATGGAAACTTTTTAAAATGTGCACTGTACCCAGGTCATATGGAAAATCAGCCACGTCTTAAATGTGATGGCTTAACTGCTGAAAATCTGATCTTATTTGTTAAACTTTTTTTTTTTATTATTACATGGAAAGTTTTTATTTTACAATTATTTTTTTTGTCTTGTTTTGTCTTTTGTTGGTTTGGTTTTAATGGTATCCTTAACTGCTTAATTTTCTAACCCTTAAATGTCTAATTACGTTGTTTTTCATGTTGGGGTTTTAGTTGTTGTTGTTTGGGAAAAAAAGCACAGCAGAGAGAAATTTCATTGTGCTATGTTATTGTAAGCTGTCAAAAATCATTAATAAAGTGGAAAAAAAAATTATTAATGTTAAATACAAATCAAAGTAAATTTTGGACTTCGATGTGTTTAGATTTCTGCAGGTCTGACCCAAGTTTGGTGTTTCTAGCTTGAAAGCCCTAGGACTAGTTAGAGTCAGAAATTTTAGTCTCAGCAAAAGAATAATAATCATTTTAATTAGCAATTCAGTAGTTTGGCTTGAGAAAGCTAACTAATAATAATAAAATGTCTAAGCAGTAGTTCAGTCAGTTGGCTTTTTCAAGCCCACTTAATAATTGCCCCAAGCTTGTTGTTTACCTTTAAAAGGGGTTTTCCTTTTTGACGGAGGGGAAACTGGCATTTCTTCACTTGTGGTTTTATTAATTGTTTTGCCTTGGTAAAAACTTGTGCTGCATCTGTAATACAGACATATGATTTCCATTAAACAATCATTTTGAAATGAAAGAACTGGCAACAAAGTAAACAAAACAACACTTTTATAATGACAGATTGACTTTCAACTGACTTTTTTTTTTTTTTTACCAGGGTATAGAAAAATGTGTGTTTATCGTCTTGGTCTTTTATTCAAAGTAATCACCAAAGATGTATCAATTGATCATTTTTTAAAAGTGAAAAAATATAAAAAGTTTTCAAACAATTATTTGTTTACCAAATATATTTGTGTCTATAATATTTCAATCCCTCTTTTTTCCCAAAGTAACAGCTATGAATCTTCTGCTATGCATAATGACGAATGCATGACAAGGTATCTGAGACTATTCCTCCTTTCTTCAGATTCAGAGGTCTATGCTACTGGGCTCTCCTCATCAGGTCATCCCACAGGTTTTAAATGTTAAATTCAGAATGATGAAAAAGCATGCCATGACCTCTTTAAAAGTTGAAGACTAGGCCCACTTTGCACATATTTACAAAGGGTGACAACATTTCTGTAGGACACTGTACGTTTTTGTCATCTTACCCATGAATGCCTTCGGATTTTTTGTTTTGCTGGTCTCTAGAATGTTAAAGAGAAAAACAAAGTATATAGAAGAAAATTTATTTAATGAATATAAGTCTTGCCAATCTGTAAAGATAAAAAACAGAATACCTGATGTTCCTTCTGCACCACGTTCAAGCAATAAATCCTTTACTCTGGCATCAAAGCCCTTTTAAGTAATCTCATCTACAAATCAGGCAAAACAGAAGTGAATAAAACTAGCAGAAGTTTCCAAACCATGTATATGTGGTGATACAATGTATCTAATATAATTTCATTATTACAACAGAGAGCCCTTTACATACCATTATCCAGTTGTTGTCTGAGAGTTTCATACACCTTCAACCTTTCCATATTTCTGTTCTGAAAGACGTTATAATATAATAATGATGTTAGCATACTACCAGTGGTGGAAAGATTCACTGAGCGGTCTGTAGTTTGCGGAAAGTGGGGAGTACTTTTACTGATCTTTTACTTCAAGAGTGTCAAGAACCAGCATGTCTTCTCCTTCATACCAAGGGGCAAGGTCAGGCCCATCACTAGTACTACTCAATTTCCTTTTTATTAAGCGAAATCAATGTATGTAATTAGTTTTTAAAGGTTTTATTATTAGGTATTTATTATTTAAATTTGTAACAAACAAATGTACAGACTACAGAGGTCCTATTTTAGATTACTGGCTAACAGAACATTCTCAACACAACCTCAGAGAACAGTTAAAAAGGGCTTATTCAAAAAATAGTTATTAGAAATTGTATTACAATAATCCTTCATATTACCATGAATAAAAATATATTAAAGAACATGTATGCATTTGGCAAAAAGGTTTTGTTGACGACCCCTTACGAAAATTAACCACGGTTTTATACTAGTAAAACTAATACAAGTGCAGCTCTTTCTTGCTTCTCTTTGTGAGCAGGTGTGTAATTTACATTAAGATCTTAATTAAAATCTTACAATTTACATTAAAATCTTTCCTTTCGTTTCCAAACAAAACAAACATATACAGTATAAGTGTCCCTGAACTTTGTAAAAAGATGATCCGTTTACCATCTTTACTGAAAAACAAGAATTACACTGGCAATTTTTCTTGCTTTTTTTTTTAATTGTTTCTATATAAATTTTTTCTATGGATTTGCTTTTAATGATTTTGCTTGTTTTGGTTCTGATTCTTTTGGGCTGTAATGTTTGGATTTATTATTGTTGTATTTATTTATAAGATATTTTTCTCAACGCAATTTTTCCATTTTTTAAATTGATCATCCAAGTCGTCCAGCGGGTTGTATTTAAAGAAATTGCGGGCAGCCAGTTGCCCATCCCTGTTTTAGATGTATGTACATATAAATACTTCTATTATGTAAAATTGTATAAAATAATTACTTATTTTCCGGACCCAATTACTCACTTTGATTGGCTAGGTAGCTGATTAACTGACAAATTGTATTGTTTTAAAAATGTTTAAATAGTATAATCACATTTTAAACAAGCAGTCTAACTGTTAATAGCTCAAAAGAATTCGTTTTAATTTTACTTCACTTTGCCAACATAAAAGCTCGCTAGTTGCAATATGGCTAACTAACTTTTTAAACGTGCACTAAGACTCTCGAAATGCATGTTTTCGTCTGTATATAACTTAATTAGTGTAACATTTGAATAAAACTGTTAAAATATAATATTTCAGATGCGGCTTACCTCCTTTTGCCATCCATCAACCGTTTCATACACTTCCTCTGAACCGCGTGCGTGTGACGTCACATGGGGCGGGGCTACGCGATAGTCCACCTGAGTCCGTTTCGTCTGATGCCTTTTTGTCTGAGTCCTTTTCGTCTGATGCCTTTTGGTCTGAGTCCTTTTCGTCTGATGCCTTTTGGTCTGAGTCCGTTTGGTCTGAGTCCGTTTCGTCTAATGCCTTTTGGTCTGAGTCCGTTTCGTCTGATGCCTTTTGGTCTGAGTCCGTTTCGTCTGATGCCTTTTTGTCTGAGTCCATTTCGTCTGATGCCTTTTTGTCTGAGTCCGTTTCGTCTGATGCCTAATTGAATGAGACCTGACACCTGACGTTGTTTTTCCTGAGACCTGAAGCTTTTCAGTCTGAAGCGCGATGCCGTTTTGTCCAATGACTGAAGCCTTTTAGTCTGAGGCATGACGCCTTTTCATTTAATGACTGAGGTCTGAGGATGTCCTAAAATGTACACCGTACATAGGGTTTAACCAAAATCTAAATGTAGATATCAGCAACATTATTTTGCAGTAAGTTAGTAAACACTTGCCAGTCAACATTAATATTTGCAAGCCTCCAAGTTTGGTAGCAAATCTATGGCATGATTTCCATGGTAAACCAGAGATATTAAAGTTGTTTTCCAGATTCTTGTCATTTATTGTAAATGCTACCTTATATTTTTCAGTTTTCAGCTCAGCAACCTGGGTTTTGCATATTCTAAGCTAGATACATATTCTGTTTTATCTAGCTAACGTTAGTCTGTGTAACTGTATTTGCAAGCCACCATCGCGCATAGACGTCACATTTTAAATCCTACCTGTTGCCTTTTCACCATCCACTTATTTAGCTGCTGTTGCATCCCCTGACATGCCATCTCCTTTTCCCCTCTTTCCTTTTTTCTATTTTTAGCCCCGATAGCTTTTTTGCTTATCCATCTTTTTCGAGTTTCAACGACAACTCGCTAACGTTACTGCTGCTCACTCAGCGCTCACGGCCCCGCGCCCCGCCCACTCGCGATTCTTATGAGGGCACCGGCGCCTAGCCTGTTAGTCCTCTAAAATGTATATAAATTTCTTTTATATATAACTTTATTATAAATTTATATAACTTTTTTATTTAAAAAAAAAAAAATTAACCATCGCTTTGGCGCCCCCCATGGTGCGGCGCCCCTATGCGCCGCATATAGCGCATACCCACTTTTTGCGCCACTGCTGCAAATCAGTATCGTTGATGAGATGGTAATGTGGAATTGAATCAATCAGGTTTACCTCTGAACAATCAGAATGTTTTCTAGATACATGTGCTGTAAAAGTGGACACAATTGAAAAAGACTTGTCACATTGCTGAAATGGACATGAAACGCTTCTTCCCTCTCTAATGTGAGTTTTAAGATGCTGATAAAATCTACTCAGAGTTTCACACCTGACTTGACATGAGTCAATTCAAATGAGGTAAATGGCATAGATTTGAGCTTAGATTTCCCCTCTTTGTGTCGATAACAGTGAGTTTTGAAAGCTGAAAACTTTTTGAAACTCTTATTACAAGCAGGCAATGCACAATTAAACCTGACATCCGTGACATGAATGTGAATGCGCAAGTGTGTCTCACAAATGCAGGTAAAGTACTGCATGTGTGTGCACAAAGTTTGCAAGTAAACATTTTACACTATGGAAGAGCACGATCCAGCTATCAACACACGCGTGCTTTAACTTAGAAGAAATTCACTTAAATTTTAACATCCTCAGTTATATCGACGGCTCAATGTAACTTGCGTAATCGGAGCAAATTTATTGAGTGCAAAAGTATGCTGTTAAAACGATTGTGCTCATACTGTGCAAAGCCAACATAATAATACAATTTAGATTACCCTGAATTGCTTTAGATGAGACTTGACATTTAATCAGTGCAGATAACGTCCAGTGAAACAGACATGTGCAATTCACTCGTGCTAAAGAACCTTGCTTCGCCCACCACATAAAAAAAAAAAAAACACGTACTGCCAAAAGGCGGCAAATTCAAAAGCCTACCTAATAAAATAATCCAACGAACGCACTTATTTTACATTTCCCTTTATATTAATATTAGGGTAACTTTCGTACAATAAAATAACAAAAATATATGCAACACGTGCACGCACACGTAACTTTTAAAAAAATAAATTTAGCTACACCCACTGTCTTATAACTCAAAATTAAAAGTAAATTAATAAGATTAATTGAACACTTATTTTAGATTCACCCATGGTTATAATGACTTTCAAGAAGGTGAGGAAGCAAGTGCGAGTTAGGGTATTTATTAAATGACAACACAAACAAGGAACACGAAAACAGGTGGAACGAAGAATCTGGAACTGGAAGGTCAGGGAGACATCCAGGAAGAGACTACGCTCACGGGTGATCCAAGGTGTGATGGTGCGTTGGCAGCAGGAGAGTGTGACACAGGAACTGCGGGGGCCGAGCCGCGAAGGTGAGTGGTGAGATCCGGGGATGAGGAGGAGAGGATGGGGTTCCAATGGGACAATCCAACGATGAGCAGAACATAAACAGGAACACTAGAAAACATCGAGTAACACTTGAGACTGACAAACAACGCTCTGACAAACCGAAACGAAAGACAGGGCAATATGTAGGGAAAGGGTAACGAGTGGCAGCTGGTGATCATTAACAATTAGCCGGAGACGCCCACGAAACAATCGGTGCTGACGCCAGACACTCACTCACTCCACCCACATAGTGCAAAACCCGAGACCATGGTTTACCAACCGTGACAGTACCCTCCCCTCTAGGAACGCCTCCTGGAGTTCCCCAGACGGGCCTACCTGTTATTGTACTATCAATCAGGGAGTGATCCAGTATGTCCCTAGCAGGTACCCAACTCCTCTCCTCCGGACCGTAACCCTCCCAGTCCACCAAGTACTGGAATCCTCGTCCCCTCCGCCTCGAGTCCAGAATACGATTAACCGAATAGGTGGGTTCCCCATCTATGAGTCGAGGCGGTGGGGGAACCGGGGTAGGCGGGTTAATATGTGAATAAAACATGGGTTTGATTTTGGATACATGGAAGGCGGGATGAATCCTCCTGTACGCCTGAGGTAGTTTGAGGCGGACTGTCACCGGACTAATGATCTTGGTGACAGGAAACGGGCCAATAAATTTGGGAGCTAACTTATTAGAAACAGAATGGAGCAGAATGTTGTTAGTAGAAAGCCACACTTTTTGACCCATGACGTATACGGGAGGCTTCGACCGGTGGCGATCGGCCTTGGTGCGCGCCCTCACCTGGAGCAGAGTCTCGCGGGCTCTGGTCCAGGTGTGGTGGCACCTCTGGACAAATGCGTGAGCGGAGGGAACTGCGACTTCAGATTCCAGACTAGGAAAAACAGGTGGCTGGTAACCTGTGCTACCCTGAAACGGAGAGAGACCCGTGGCAGACACTGGTAACGAGTTATGAGCGTACTCAACCATAGAGAGTTGCTGGCTCCAGGAAGAAGGATTCTTGGAGACTAAACATCGCAATGTTCTCTCTAACTCTTGATTGGCTCGCTCAGACTGACCGTTGCTCTGAGGGTGATAACCCAATGACAGACTAACCGTCGTTCCTAACAATTTACAAAACTCTTTCCAAAATTTGGATACAAATTGGGATTCCCTGTCAGAAACCACGTCTACCGGAAGGCCATGTAACCGAAAGACATGATCAATAACAGTGACCGCTGTCTCCTTGGCTGAAGGTAATTTGGGCAAGGGAATGAAATGTGCCGCCTTCGAGAACCGGTCCACTACGGTCAAAACAACCGTCATGCCATTAGAGGGCGGACGGGAGGGAGGTAACAAAATCTAGTGCGATGTGGGACCAGGGTCTCGAAGGGACAGACAGCGGTTGAAGAAGCCCATCCGGGGGTCGGTTAGATGACTTAACACTGGCGCAAACTGAGCAAGCCAAACACAAAATCGTTAACCATCGCAAGCCATCAGTGGCCCACCAGAATCGTTGCTTTACTAAGCACTTAGTGCGGCTTATCCCTGGATGACAAGCCACAATTAGAGCAGTGACCCCACTGAATAATGTCGGACCATAACTCCTCCGGCACAAACAACCGATTCGGTGGGCGCCCCGAGCGGAGGCGTTACCCCTTCTAAGGCAGTCTTGACCCTCGATTCGACCTCCCATACGAGTGATGAGACGACTATACTCTCAGGTAAAATGCACTCGGGAGTCACTGGGAGTTCGGAAGGATCAAAAAGACGTGACAAAGAGTCAGGATTTGTGTTTGTTGGTAACCCGTCGGTACGATAGAGAAAAATCAAAATGACCGAAAAAGTGCCCACCGAGCCTGCCTGGAATTGAGTCTTTTGGCAGTTCTAATGTATTCTAGATTCTTATGATCGGAACGAAACCTTCATGGATTCGTGATCGTTGACAGAACCGACCATGTTCTCTCGACTCAAGTTACCACTCTCCGGGATGCTGAGAAGGCGTGTGTGACTGGTCTGCGCCCCAAGGCGGTTAATCTGAGCGTCCACGCGGAGCGCCAAGTCGATGAGTCCGTTGAGAATGGTTGGCAACTCGAGGAGGTAGATCTCCTTGTGAACACGGTCAGCCAGCCCATGCAGGAATCTATCCCACTGCGCCTCCTCGTTCCACTTGCATGCGGCCGCCAAGGTGCGAAACTTGATGGAATAGTCAGCCACGGATAGATCTTCCTGCCTGAGATCCGCGAGCTGACGGGCTGCCTCCTGGCCGGCCGTGGCCCAATCAAACACTCTCTTCATTTCTTCCGAGAGGGAGTGGATCGAGGCGCAGCATGGATGGTGGTTCTCCCACACCACCGTTCCCCACAAATCGGCCCTACCGGAGAGTAATGTGAGGGCAAATGCTACCTTGGACTCCTCCGTCTCGAAGGTGCGAGGCTGTAGGGAAAAGTGCATGGAACACTTGAGAGACAGGACAATCCAACGACGAGCAGAACATAAACAGGAACACTAGAAAACATCGAGTAACACTTGAGACTGACAAACAACGCTCTGACTAACACGAGACGAATGACAGGGCAATATGTAGGGAAAGGGTAATGAGTGGCAGCTGGTGATCATTAACAATTAGCGGAGACACCCACACGAAACAATTAGTGCTGACTCCAGACACTCACTCACTCCACCCACATAGTGCAAAACCCGAGACCATGGTTTACCAACCGTGACAATGGTCTGCTAACTGTAAATGAGATTTAAGATGAAAACTGTTCAGATAACTTCCACTGAGAAAGACGTGTGCTATGCAATTCACTCGTGCTAAAGAACATAGCTGTTCCACCTTCCCCCACCGTGTAAAAAAAACACTGCCAAAAGGCGGCAAATTCAAAAACCTACTTAATAAAATAATCCAACGAACGCACTTATTTTATATTTCCCTCTATATTAGGGTAACTTTTGCACAATAAAAGAACGGAAATATGCAACCAGCCGCAAGCACACATACACACTTAACTTTGAGGAACAATAAATGTAGCTACACCCACAGTCTTAAAACGCAAAAATAAATAAAATTAATAAGATTAAAAGTGAACACTTATTTTAGATTCACCCATGGTCTGCTACCTGTAAAACAGAAAACACCAGATTCCACTGAAAAGACGTATGTCACTCACTCACTCTTGCCGTTCCTCCCCTCCCCCACAGATCACGTGCTAATTTACGGTAAGAAATTGTAATTTTAGAAAATGGTTCAGTACTGTTAATTTATGCTGTAAATTTACAGATATTTTTTACAGTGTAGTTATTGTAGACTAAACATTAGGCTACTTTAGTCTTAACCTGGAGTTGTAATGCGTCTGAGCGAGAGAGAAGTGCTCCAATTCCTGATCAGGATAATTGACGAACACAGGGATATGGTATTTGAGTGCAAGTTATTGTGCAAAAAATGAGTGGTGAATTCAGTTTGTTGATTTAGGTTTGTTCATTCTGTTGCGGGAATGATGTTACGTTTATTGTGTTTCATTTAGTGAGTATAATATATACATTTTCTATGTAAAAATGAGATTTTGCATATTAATGTTGTTAATAAAAGTACATTTTGTATACTTCCCAAATCAAGATCAGTGCTTTACTGTCAAATTAACATGAAATAAGTGTGTAATATTATTAGTAACTACACTTTTTAATGCAAAATAATAGTAATTTTGATGATTAAATTCTTTATTTTTGTTCCTTCCTATAGTTTCTTTCTATAGAAACATGGATTTTTGCCGATGTTTTAAAAATAATAATTTGAAGATCAATGTACCACATGTATGGAAAAATTTCAGAGATTGATTATTTTAAAAAATGCATCAAAATGACCAAATACTGTATTTCTCTGCTTTTTATAAGTTTTTTAAGATGAACCCTTTTCACTTTTATTTCTCTGCTTTTTATAAGTTCATGAAAATTTGAAGAACTGGATGAAGTTGGGGAGAAAATCATGTACAAACTGGAGCAAAACCATTGAGCTGCTCTCAAACCAAAGAGAAAGATTTAAAGAAAAAAGAGACAAGAAATCTTTGACCTGCACTCAGTGTGGAAGGAGTTTCACACACAAAACAAGTCTTGAGTGTCACATGAGAATTCATACTAGAGTGAAACCATTCACTTGTGATCAGTGCGGGAAGGGTTTCACTCAATCATCAAGCCTTAAGATACACATGAATATTCACACTGGAGAGAAACCTTTTAAGTGTTCACACTGTGACAAGAGATTCAGTCGGTCAGATCACCTGAAAAGACACGAGAGGATCCACACTGGAGAGAAACCGCACACATGTAATCAGTGCCGGAAGAGTTTCACATGAAAAGGAAACCTTACAGAGCATATGAGAGTTCATACTGGAGAGAAACCATTCATTTGTGATCAGTGCAGGAAGAGTTTCACACAATCATCAGGCTTTAAGATACACATGAACATCCACACTGGAGAGAAACTGTACACGTGATCAATGCAGCAAAACGTTTTGGAGGGCTTCAGACCTGAAAAATTACCTGAGAGTTCATACAAAGGAGAAACCACATTCATGTCATTTGTGTGGAAAAAGTTTTTCATTTCTATAAAATTTGAAAGTACATCAGAAAAAACATACTGCTGTGAGAGAGTACATGTGCTTTAAATGTGAAAAGACTTTTACTTCAACAAAATGTTTAAAACGGCATGAGAGGATCCACTCTGGAGAGAAACCTTATTACTGCACTGCATGTGGGAAGTGTTTTAATCATTCATCCGCTTAACACAGACATACAAATAACAATCACAGTAAGTAGATCATCTTCAGATGCAGCACTTTCAGATCTGATGCTGCAATAATGCATCAAGCAATAACATATCATCTGGATAAATCTGTCCTAAACATCCGTTACAACTGACATGACAAAGAAACATCTAAAGTTATCATATCAAGTTAACATTATCTACCTCCACAAAGAACAATGTCACAAAGTTTTATTCTTATATGTCATTTTGCTTCATGATATAAGTTATATCATTGTGATTACTGAGTTTAATGTGAGTTTTATGAGCTATGAGTTTTATGTTCAATTGTCTTATAATGCATATGTATCACTTTTCCTGTGAGATTCAGACAGTAAATGTTTCTCCTGACACCTTGAGATTGAAATAAGTTGATAATAGATGATGGACTCGTGAAGCAGTGTGTTTTTTTGTGTTATGTTGAGTATGGATGTTGATTCATGGTTTTTGTTTTGTGATTTTTGTGTTTTGTGGTGATGATGTGATGATGATTTGTTTATGTTACAATATATTTGAACTGAACTAACCGACATGATCACAGATCCAGCAGAAACTGAATCAGTAAGACTGTTGGATCATTATTCAGAGGTACCACATGTCTTTACCTGCAGTTCATTAATACTGAAACAATCTGCAGTGCTTTGTCAAGAATTGTTTGTTGTTTTATACCTTTGATTTCATTCCCAGTTTCACAGATTGATTTGTGTCTGTCATCTGTCCATCATCTTTCCTGCGATTTGTTTTTGATTATTGAGTGGTTTTGTTTTTTTGGTTTGATTCTTCTTCTGTTATTTTTTTTAAGATAATTTGTTTAGGTTTTCATCCTCACACAATCCAAATTCTGGCCAGAGGAGAACTGACCCCTGACTGAGCCTGCTCTCTCACAAGTGTGTTTTTTTTTCTCTCTCTCTCTCTCTCTCTCTCTCCATTTCTGTCTCAGATGGAGTTTTGTTCCTTGCTACTGCCGCCTTTGTCTTGCTTAGTTGGAGACACTTAATTTCTGGCAATATCGTCGACTTAAATGCAGATTCTATTTGATCTGAACTGAGCTGGACGATATAGACATCACTGAATCAACAATGAACTAACCTTAACTGGAAAACTGACTCTAACTGGCCAGATTAGAGCAAGATTTATCTTCATTTTTTTATTTTTTGAATCTCAACATTTTACAACAGTAACCAGGTGGTGAAGGCAAGAAAAAAATAACAAAATTACAATGTCACATGCAATCACCGCAAATCGGAGACAAGACACTGTGGTGGTTCCCATTCATAGGTTCACTGACGCTGTGATAGCCCACCACACACCAGCTTATTGGTGGAGAGTAGACAGAGTGATGAAGCCAATCAGCAGATATGGGGATTGTTAGGAGGCCAATGATGGTCAGAGGCCAATCAGCAAATTTGGCCAGGATGCCGAGGTCACACCTCTACTCCTTTTCGAAGGACATCCTGGGATTTTTAATGACCACAGGAAGTTAGAAACTCAGTTTAACATCTCATCTGAAGGACAGTGCTTTTTGTCAGTATAATTACAGGTGCTGGTCATATAATTAGAATATCATCAAAAAGTTGATTTATTTCACTAATTCCATTCAAAAAGTGAAACTTGTATATTATATTTATTCATTACACACAGACTGATATATTTCAAATGTTTATTTCTTTTAATTTTGATGATTATAACTGACAACTAAGGAAATTCCCAAATTCAGTATCTCAGAAAATTATTCACAAAGACTCACAAAGAGTGGACTGCAGCTGGAGTCAGTGCTTCAAGAACCACTATGCACAGACGTATGCAAGACATGGGTTTCAGCTGTTGCATTCCTTGTGTGAAGCCACTCTTGAACAACAGACAACGTCAGAAGCGTCTCACTTCAAAAAGGACTGGACTGCTGCTTAGTGGTCCAAAGTTATGTTCTCTGATGAAAGTAAATTTTGTATTTCCATTGGAAATCAGGGTCCCAGAGTCTGGAGGAAGAGTGGAGAGGTACACAATCCACATTTCTTGAGGTCCAGTGTAAAGTTTCCACAGTCAGTGATGGTTTGGGGTGCCATGTCATCTGCTGGTGTTGGTCCACTGTGTTTTTCTGAGGTCCAAGGTCAACGCAGCTGTATACCAGGAAGTTTTAGAGCACTTCATGCTTCCTGCTGCTGACCAACTTTATGGAGATGCAGATTTCATTTTCCCAACAGGACTTGGCACCTGCACACACTGCCAAAGCTACCAGTACCTGGTTTAAGGACCATGGTATCCCTGTTCTTAATTGGCCAACAAACTCACCTGACCTTAACCCCATAGAAAATCTATGGGGTATTGTGAAGAGGAAGATGCGATATGTCAGACCCAAAAATGCAGAAGAGTTGAAGGCCACTATCAGAGCAACCTGGGCTCTCATAACACCTGAGCAGTGCCACAGACTGATCGACTCCATGCCACGTCCATGCCACGCCGCATTGCTGCAGTAATTCAGGCAAAAAGGAGCCCCAACTAAGTATTGAGTGCTGTACATGCTCATACTTTTCATGTTCATACTCTTCAGTTGGCCAAGATTTCTAAAAATCCTTTCTTTCAAGATTCAAGATAAAAGATTTTTATTTTTTCACATACACAATTATATAGAGCATATATAACCAGCAGTGAAATGTGAGTCAGGTCCGCTCCATGGACAGTGCAATTATTAAAGAATACAACACAGATCAAAATATTCATAAATATAGCTATGAAAGAATGAAATAAAAGTAAACAATAAAAATATAAGAATAAAATTAAAGATATATAAAAAGATGTATACTGTAGAATTAAATATATAGTGGAGAATAATGTGCATGAAAGTAAACTGTAGTCTTTAATATTAAGATACACAGGGATGTACAAGAGGCAATGTGCATATGTGCATTATACTGTAGTCTTAATATTAAGATTACACAGGGATGTACAAGAGGCAAATGTGCAAACAGGTTGACACTTTCAGTATGTCAATGTGAGGTAGTGAATGATGAATATCTTACTGATAAAGTGAATATTAAGTGGAGACATGAAGCTGTTAGGAGGCTGGTTTTGAGTTTAGGAGCCTGATGGCCTGGGGGAAGAAACTCCTCCTAAGTCTCTCAGTTTTTGACATCAGGCTACGGAAGCGCTTACCAGATGGCCAGCAAAGTGAAAAGATGGTTACTGGGGTGAATGGAGTCCTTGATGATTTTAACAGCTCTGCTTTGCAGCGTTTGAGGTAGATGTCCTGCAGAGAGGGGAGAGCAGGACCCTGAGATGCGCTCAGCTAAGCGCACAACTCTCTGCAGGGCTTTGCAGTCATGACTGGAGCTGTTCCCAATACCACACTGAGATACACTGAGTCAGTACACTTTCTATGGCCCCTGAATAGAAAGTTTTCAGGATTGCAGGTGAAACCCTGAATTTTCTAGCTGTCTCAGATGGTACAGGTCTTTGCCTGGCTTTATTAACCTGTGTTTGAATGTGGGTAGTCCAAGTCAGGTCCTCTGAGATGTTTACACCAAGGTACTTGAAGCTGCTCACCCTCTCCACAGGGGTCCCACTGATCATTAAAGGAGTATAGGGCTGCTGCTGTCTCTTCCTGAAGTCAACAATCATCTCTTTAGTTTTGCTCACATTCATAGAGAGACAATTATCCTGGCACCATGATGTTAGTTTCTCTACAAGTATGCGGTCTCATTATTGTTGTGAATGAGGCCCACAACCACAGTATCATCAGCAAATTTGATAATAGATGTGGAGCTGTGGGAAAGACACACAGTCATGTGTGTAGAGAGAGTAGAGCAGGGGACTCAGAACACAGCCCTGTGGAGCTCCTACATTCAGGGTGATGGAGCTGGAGGTGTACTGGCCTACTTTCACCACTTGAGGTCTATTAGTGAGGAAATCAAGAATCCAGTTGCATAGTGAAGAATTCAGGCTGAGGTCCATGAGTTTAGAAGCTAGTGTGATGGGGACTATAGTATTGAAAGCTGAGCTATAGTCTATAAATAGCAGCCTTACATAGTTCCTGTTATTGCTGTCAATGTGTGTGAGCGAAGATGTGCAGGATGTGAGAGATGGCATCATCAGTGGATCTGTTGGGGCGATAAGCAAACTGTAGAGGGTCCAAAGTATCAGGGATGGAGGAGCCAATGTAGTTTTTAACCAGTCCCTCAAAGACCTTCATGACTATTGATGTGAGGGCAACTGGACGATAGTCATTAAGGCAAGAGGGGTTATTGTTCTTAGGCACAGGGATGATGACAGTTTTTTGAAGGAGGTGGGAACCACCGATGTAGCAAGAGACTCATTAAAATGGATGTAAACAAACCAGCGAGCTGATCAGCACAGGACCTCAGAACACGGCCAGAAATCCCATCAGGTCCGGCTGCTTTCCTGACGTTCACTCGCTTTAGAGCCCTCCGAACCTCGTCCTCTGTCACGGTGATCACATGATTATCGCTGCTCTGATTGCCGCTTCCTGACGCGCTGATGGGCAGACTCGCGCTGCTCAGATTGCTTTCAAAGCGGACGTAGAAAGTGTTTAGCTCGTCAGCACAGCAACGGATCTGCCTCTCACCTCTGCAGAGTAGGATTTATTTCCAAAGGCACAGATGGTTCTTAGTCCTTGCCACATGCATCGGGAGTCATTGAGCTGGAAATGTGACTCTATTCGTTCCCTGTATCTGTGTTTCTGAGTGGGCGGACCATCGCGTCACCACCCTCTGCACGGGGGGATCTTGAACGAGCCTTTGTTTATATTCCGGTGTGAGGAAAATGGCGGCATGGTCTGATTTGCCGAAAGCCGGTAGTGAGAGTGCTTTGTAGGCATTCTTGAACTGAGTGTAGCAATGATCCAGTGTATTCGGTCCTCTGGTTGGACAGGATACATGTTGATAAAAATTAGGTCATAACCTGCCTGAGGTTGGCTTTGTGAAAGTCCCCAGCGATGATAACAGCAGCGTCAGGATGTTTGTTGATGTTGCCGCTGAGCGCATCGTGAAGCTCGTACAAAGCCAAACTGGTGTCAGCTTGTGGTGGGATGTAGGCAGCAGTAATGATGATCGATGAAAACTCCTGGGGCAGATAGAATGGGCGGCAAATAATAGATAAATGTTCCAGATGAGGTCTGTTGCGGACCCCAGCGCGTTTCCCGCGATGTTTCTTGATCCGTCGCCTTGGGTGGTTATTCAGGTGGCCATTGTTCATCTCGGCGTTCCGGAGAATCTCAGATGGGGCCACGAGGGTTGGAGGATAAAGTGTCTGAAACAGGTTAGTGAAGCGGTATCAATGTCCAAAAGTGTTTCCTTTGTCGTAAGTGATCAGTGCAGAGGTTATGTGTGTAAAAAGAGAAAGCAAAAGTAGGTAAAAAAGTAAATAAAAACACAATCTAAGCGGAGCGACCTGGACGGCGACTGAACTCGGCAGCGCCATTTTGAGTAAATCCTTTGTATTGATCTTAAGTTATATTCTAATTTTCTGAGATACTGAATTTGGGATTTTCCTTAGTTGTCAGTTATAATCATCAAAATTAAAAGAAATAAACATTTGAAATATATCAGTCTGTGTGTAATGAATGAATATAATATACAAGCTTCACTTTTTGAATGGAATTAGTGAAATAAATCAACTTTTTGATGATATTCTAATTATATGACCAGCACCTGTATATGCATTTAATGAGCTGGTTGTTGGGTGTATAATCCATCTGCGAGTTTTCTTTGCAGTGTTTTCCGGGACCTGTGTGTTTCTGTCCTTTTTCTAGTGTAGGTCCTCGGTGAGCATTCCCCTCTGCTGGACTCAGAAACCGGGTACAGTGTTTTCCGGGACCTGTGTGTTTCTGTCCTTTTACTCGACTTGCAGTGTTTACCTCACTTGTAGATGTTGTTTCCTGGATCATGTGGCCAGGTCACAGGCTTCTGCAGGAGCCTTCTTGATCATGAGGCCCCCAGCATGACACTGCAAAAATTTCCTGGATGTCTGGGCTGGGCTTATGTTTTCTAGTACGCCGTATCTAGGTCACCTTGAGAGGCGTTGCTGAGGCATTGAGCAGGAAGTATAGGTGGCATTTGTGAGAAACTTCTTGTGTAATGCTGTCTCAGCCAGTGCTCCACTCGCCTCAGAGGGTTGTTGTAAGTATAGGTGGCATTTGTGAGAAACTTCTTGTGTAATGCTGTCTCAGCCAGTGCTCCACTCGGTGCACACGATACTTCTGGGCATCTGTGAACTTGTGCTTGTGGTTTTCTGTTACAATGTCTTTGATTTGTTTATTTATCTGGGGCTTTAGTTGTCCTGGTCTCCGCTGTCTTTCAGGGCTGTAGAGGTCCTTTCTAGGTGCTGATCCCACCATCTGGGCTGGATACATACTGGATCCGGGTGACTGCAGTGACCCTCTGACTTGGATACAGACTGGATCTGTTGGCTACGGTGACCTCGGAATAAGAGAGAAACAGACTAATATGAGCGTAGATGCCATTCTACTAACGATGTAGCAAGTACATCGGGTGTATGGGAAGTGTTCCCGGTTCCGGTTTACCTAATTAATGCAGCCTAAGAATCCTTTAACGGATTTGGATATTAGAAGTGTATTAGTATGTTATGTGTAAGCCAGGTTAAAGAGATGGGTCTTTAATCTAGATTTAAACTGCAAGAGTGTGTCTGCCTCCCGAACAATGTTAAGTAGGTTATTCCAGAGTTTGGGCGCTAAATAGGAGAAGGATCTGCCGCCGCAGTTGACTTTGATATTCTAGGTGTTATCAAGTTGCCAGAGTTTTGAGAACGCAGCGGACGTGGAGGACTATAATGTAACAAGAGCTCGTTCAAATACTGAGGTGCTAAACCATTCAGGGCTTTATAAGTAAAATAAAATTTTTAAAATCTATACGATGTTTGATAGGGAGCCAGTGCACTGTTGACAGGACCGGGCTAATATGATCATACTTCCTGGTTCTAGTAAGAACTCTAGTTGCTGCATTTTTGGACTAGCTGGAGTTTGTTTATTAAGCGTGCAGAACAACCACCCAATAGAGCATTACAATAATCTAACCTTGAGGTCATAAATGCATGGATTAACATTTCTGCATTTGACATTGAGAGCATAGGCCGTAATTTAGATATATTTTTGAGATGGAAAAATGCAGTTTTACAAATGCTAGAAACGTGGCTTTCTAAGGAAAGGTGCTATCAAATAGCACACCTAGGTTCCTAACTGATGACGAAAAATTGACAGAGCAGCCATTAAATCTTAGACAGCGTTCTAGGTCATTACATGCAGAGCTTTTAGGTCCTATAATTAACACCTCTGTTTTTTCAGAATTTTGCAGTAAGAAATTACTCGTCATCCAGTTTTTTATATCGACTATGCATTCCGTTAGTTTTTCAAATTGGTATGTTTCGCCGGGTCGCGAAGAAATATAGAGCTGAGTATCATCATCATAACAGTGAAAGCTAACACCGTGTTTCCTGATGATATTTCCCAAGGGTAACATGTAAAGCGTGAAGAGTACACGGCCCTAGTACTGAGCCTTGCGGTACTCCATACTGCACTTGTGAACGATATGATACCTCTTCATTCACTGCTACGAATTGATGGCTGTCATATAAGTACGATTTAAACCATGCTAATGCACTTCCATTAATAACAACAAAGTGTTCTAGTCTATGCAAAAGAATAGTGTGGTCAACAGTGTCGAACACAGCACTAAGATCCAATAGAACTAATAGAGAGATACAACCAAGATCAGATGATAAGAGCAGGTCATTTGTAACTCTAAGGAGAGCAGTCTCAGTACTATGATACAGTCTAAATCCTGACTGGAAATCCTCACAGATGCCATTTTTCTCTAAGAAGGAACATAATTGTGAGGACACTACCTTTTCTAGTATCTTGGACAGAAAGAGAGATTCGAGATCCGTCTATAATTAACTAGTTCTGGGGGGTTCAAGTTGGGGGTCTAGTTGAGAGGCTTAATAACAGCCAGTTTGAAGGTTTTGGGGACATATCCTAATAACAGTGAGGAATTAATAATAGTCAGATGAAGATCTATGACTTCTGGAAGCACCTCTTTTAGGAGCTTAGATGGAATAGGGTGTAACATACATGTTGTTGGTTTAGATGATTTAAAAAGTTTATACAATTCTTTCTCTCCTATAGTAGAGAAAGTGAAAGTGACGTGACATACAGCCAAGTATGGGACCCATACTCAGAATTCGTGCTCTGCATTTAACCCATCCAAAGTGCACACACACAGCAATGAACACACACACACCATGGACACACACCCAGAGCAGTGGGCAGCCATTTATGCTGCGGTGCCCAGGGAGCAGTTGGGGGTTCAGTGCCTTGCTCAAGGGCACCTCAGTCGTGGTATTGCCGGCCTGAGACTCGAACCCACAACTTTAAGTGTATATTGTTTATGTGCTCTCAAATAAACTACATTATTGTGGTGGTTACTGATACTAGTAGTAATTAATAGGAAAAAAAGAACACAGTTACTACATAGCACATTTATTATCAGTGATATTTACAGCTTACTTGATACATTTATACCTCAGAAGATCGCAAACACCAATGACAGGATATAACACATTAAAAATATTTACACCAGAGCAGATATTCATCAACATAAGCTTAGTTACGTTCATAAACACAAGCATGCTTTGTATGTTGATACATTTATACCTCTAGACTTATATACTTATATGGCTAAATTCATGAACAGAGAATAGCCTATCACCATAAAGTTTTGTCTAATCATTCTTACTGACATTAAGCTAGCAGCATTATAACTTGATCATATTACTTGTATATCGTATTGCTATCTTTGTTATAGAATTAATTAAAAAACAAAACAAACCAACAACAAAAAACATCCTGACATTGTGAAACATTTAGATGATGTGAATGAAACTTCATAATGTTTCACTTGATTATACATTTAGTCAGGAATTATAGTTTGGAAAAAGTCTAACAAGTAAAATGTGTACATGTTATGTGAAAACTAATACAAGTAGATTAATTAAAAAAGACAGCTTCATTCTTTTTTCTGAGGTAATCCAAAACACAAATCCTGAAGTAATCCTCAGCGGGTCTTCTTGGGGTGAATTATGTTTTATTCCTCTCAGCGCGAGGTGAACAGTAAAATTACAAAAAAACGTGAACATTCTCGCTGCTTTGCGTTGCTGTGATATTGGTGTTTACACTCTGCCAGCTTCACACATTGTCTATTGTAATATCAATAGCACGCTCAGCGCGTGGGCGTGGTCGCATAGATATAATGAAGGGAGGCGTGAAAGACGGAAGATTGTGTTATTTTCATATGGATTACTTTATCACATAATATTGTTTCAATAAAAACACTAGCATAGTTTAAAAGTTGACATGTCAAGCTTTTTATAGATATATCTCTCATGTCTCTTTGTTGAGTATTCACTGAGTTACAGTTCATTTTAATGACGCATTTCTATATGAAGATCACTGCAGACCAAGGCGGCAGACAGCGCACCCTGTTTGTTTTCTTTATTTTGTAAATGCACAGTTTTGTTGTTATTATGTGTGTATACAAATAAAAGTAGACCCTTTACAGATTCGAATGATGTATTGCTCTTATCTGTACGATCAAAACCGAAAGTGTAATTTAAGTTATTTTCTGTGTTATCAGGAGAAGATGACACAACGTATTCATGTTTGTCGACTCCAGAGGGTTAAAGCCCTGGCTCCACCTTGGGCACCATTCCAACTATGTACTCAGATGGAAACCTACTTTAACAGGGTGTTAATACCAGGGGTCTGTTGAAACAGTTCTGTCAGGAGAAGCTCATGTAGAGCACGCGGTAGCCTCTGTGTGTTCAAGCCAAGACATTAGTATGATGCTAGGCTCTTGGTCACCATCCCCTTAAATGAATCTATTCCTGATTCAAAGCCTTAAACTCTACCCCGGGCTCAGGAGTCTGGCCCAACAGGTAAGTTGTTTGGGGTATGTAGCCTAGGCCTTTGGCCAAAGGAGATAATGCCATGGACAGCCATCTAACGTCCCAGGGGCAACTCACATAGCTATGGTAGTGTTGGTATTTAGTGCTCACCATGGGTTTCTGGAATGCAGTCCCCTCAACATGGTGGCGTGGGTATACTGTTCCCCATAGCGACCCCTAGAGAACACAGTGTCTCGTTCCCTACTCAAGGAACCATGGTTACGTAAGTAACCTGAGACATTTTATTTGATGTGTTGGATATAACACTTCTCAAATTCATGGTTATTTGGTTTAATCGTGTGCCTTAAAATATTTTGTTCAGACAGCAATGATGGGCTTGTGTCAGCTTTGGGAAAAGGAGGTTTTGTAGCTGTTGTTAGGTATGTAACAATGTTTGATGTAATGAAAGAATGGTGCTACTTTTAAAAGTGGATATTTTGTATCAATCATGATTTTGGCCCAGAAGTGTTTTGAGCAGCACTGCCAAGATGGAATTGCAGAGGTCCTGAAAACTGAAGGGCGTAGATCATACATGGGCAAATACTGCTCTGGGGCCGGATGTCATGCCTATTGCTTCCAATAAAAGCCTTTTGAAACGTATTATGAAGTGCTTGTAATTATATTTTCAGTACATCACAGAAACAACTGAAACAAAGATCTAAAAGCAGTTTAGCAGCAAACTTTTTGAAAGCTAATATTTATGTAATTCTCAAAACTTTTGGCCACGACTGTAGGCCTATCAAATATATAGAGTTATAAACTTATATGGCTATATTCATGAACAGAGAATAGCCTATCACCATAAAGTTTTGTCTAATCATTCTTACTGACATTAAGCTAGCAGCATTATAACTCATATTACTTGTATATCGTATTGCTATCTATGTTATAGAACATTAAAAAACAAATAAACAAACAACAACAAAAAACATCCTGACATTGTGAAACATTTAGATGATGTGAATGAAACTTCATAATGTTTCACCTGATTATACATTTAGTCAGGGATTATAGTTTGGAAAAAGTCTAACAAGTAAAATGTGTACATGTTATGTGAAAACTAATACAAGTAGATTAATAAAAAAAAGACAGCTTCATTCTTTTTTCTGAGGTAATCCAAAACACAACTGCTGAGGTAATCCTCAGCGCGTCTTCTTGGGGTGAATTATGTTTTATTCCTCTCAGTGCGAGGTGAACAGTAAAATTAAAAAAAACTTGAACATTCTCGCTGCTTTGTTTGCTGTGATATTGGTGTTTACACTCTGCCAGCTTCACATTGTCTATTGTAATATCAATAGCACGCTCAGCGCGTGGGCGTGGTCGCATTAGATATAATGAAGGGAGGCGTGAAAGACGGAACATTGTGTTATTTTCATATGGATTACTTTATCACAGAATATTTGTTTTCAATAAAAACACTAGCATAGTTTAAAAGTTGACATGTCAAGCTTTTTATAGATATATCTCTCATGTCTCTTTGTTGAGTATTCACTGAGTGTACAGTTCATTTTAATGACGCATTTCTAATATGAAGATCACTGCAGACCAAGGCGGCAGACAGCGCACCCTGTTTGTTTTCTTTATTTTGTAAATGCACAGTTTTGTTGTTATTATGTGTGTATACAAATAAAAGTAGACCCTTTACAGATTTGAATGATGTATTGCTCTTATCTGTATTTTCTGTGTTATCAGGAGAAGATGACACAAAACGCGTATTCATGTTTGTCGACTCCAGAGGGTTAAAGCCCTGGCTCCACCTTGGGCACCATTCCAACTATGTATCCTCTGGAAACCTACTTTAACAGGGTGTTAATACCAGGGGTCTGTTGAAACAGTTCTGTCAGCAAGCTCATGTAGAGCAAGCGGTAGCCTCTGTGTGTTAAGCCAAGACATAGTATGATGCTAGGCTCTTGGTCATATCCCCTTAAATGAATCTATTCCTGATTCAAAGCCTTAAACTCTACCCCGGGCTCAGGAGTCTGGCCCTAACAGGTAAGTTGTTTGGGGTATGTAGCCTAGGCCTTTGGCCAAAGGAGATAATGCCATGGACAGCCATCTAACGTCCAAGGGGGAACTCACATAGATATGGTAGGGTTGGTATTTAGTGCTCACCATGGGTTTCTGGCATGCAGTCCCCTCAACATGGTGGCGTGGGTATACTGTTCCCCAAAGCGACCCCTAGAGAACACAGTGTCTTGTTCCCTACTCAAGGAACCATGGTTACATAAGTAACCTGAGACATTTTATTTGATGTGTTGGATGTAACACTTCTCAAATTCATGGTTATTTGGTTTAATCGTGTGCCTTAAAATATTTTGTTCAGACAGCAATGATGGCTTGTGTCAGCTTTGGAAAAGAGTTTTTGTAGCTGTTGTTAGGTATGTAACAATGTTTGATGAATTTTTTTTTTAAAAGTGTGATATTTTGTATATTCATGTGCCTTTAAATGTTTTGTGCAGACTGCAATGATGGTTTGTGCCAGAACTGGAAAACTGTTGTCGTAGCTGGTACGAAGTATGTGATATATATGGTTGAAGTGTATTTTGTCATTTATATTATAATTGAAATGTGTATTGTTGTATTTATGTATATTATTCGATGTGTGGTGTTTTAAAATGATTTTGAATGTTCTAGCAGAATAAGGAGGGTGTCTTTCTTGCTCTGTTTTAGGAGCTAGCCTGTGTCACTGGTTTGAATTAATATTTATGTCTGATGTAAAGTAATGCACATTTGCACATAATATATTGGGAGTTGGTGAACCCTTCCGGTATTAACTTGCTACCAGCTAAGCCTATTTATGTTTCAGAACTTTTGTCAAGTTGTTAATAAATGACGGTATCATGAACGGTTTATGTGGAGAAATCTATTGCTTGTCATAGATAGGCTTTACAGTTTTGCCTCAAGAACAGGATTTTCAATTGGTAGAAAGTTAATACCGGAAGGGTTCACCACCCCCCAATATATCATGTGCAAATGTGCAATACTTTACATCAGACATAAATAGTAATTCAAAACAATGAAACAGGCCAGCTCCTAAAACAGAGCCAGAAAGACACCCTCCTTATTAAGCTAGAACATAATAAAAAAAATTTAAAAAACACATCGAATAACATAAATACAACAATACACATTTCAATACAGCACAATATAAAAGAAAACATACACTTCAACCATATATATCACATTCCTAGTACCAGCTATGACAACAGTGTTTCCAACTCTGACACAAACCATCATTGCAGTCTGCACAAAAACATTTAAATGCACATGATTATACAAAATATCACACTTTTAAAAAATGTTGCGTTCAACACAACAAATAAAACCTAATTACCTCCAAGAAAGAAATCAAAGCCACCCATCTGGCATTCAGCGTGCATGCCACCATTACTCCAAATCGAATACCATGCCATTCATAAAGGATGCCTGGCTAGAAACTAATGTACTCACACTACCAAACAGGACTACCATAAATACTATAGTGGTTGTAACCATCACAATATCATTTATATCATGAAGCAAAATGATATACAAGAATAATAATTATCTGACATTGTTCTTTGGGGAGGAACTCAATCTTTGAGTTGATCTGAATCTCACAGTTGAATCTGCTGGTTTTGAAAATGAACTTTATTCACTGGGAACAGATTGATCCAAATTATATTTTATTGTTTGATACATTATTGTGTTGCTTTTGGTGAGGATGCAGCATCAGATCTGAAAGAGCTGGATCTGAAGATGATCTACTTAATGTGATATCTTTTTGTATGTCTGTGTAGAGCAGATGAATTATTGAAACACTTCCCACATGCAGTGCAGTGATACGGTTTCTCTCCAGTGTGAATCCTCTCATGTCTTTTCAGATTTGCTGAATGACTGAATTTCTTGTCACAGTGTGAACACTTGTAAGGTTTTTCTCCAGTGTGGATCCTCTCATGCAGTTTCAAATGTTCAGCTGAAATAAAAGTCTCTTTCACACTCAAAGCACATGTACTCTCTCACACCAGTATGTTTTTTTTCTGATGTACTTTCAAATTTTCTAGACATGAAAAATGAAAAACTCTTACAACACAAATAACATGAATGTGGCTTCTCTGCTGTGTGAACTGTCAGGTGTTTCTTCAGGTATGAAGCCCTCAAAAATGTTTTGCTTTGTTGATATGTTTTGTGTTTTTTTTCTGTGTTGTTGTTCATATGTTTCTTAAAGCTTGATGATTGTGTGAAACTCTTTCCACACTGATTACAAGTGAACGGTTTCTCTCCAGTGTGAACCCTCATATGAACACTGAAACCATATTTGTTTGTCAAACTCTTTCCACACTGAGTGCAGGTGAAAGATTTCTTGGCTCTTCTTTTCTTTGAATCTTCTGTTTTGTTTGAGACCAACTCAAAGGTTTTTCTCCAGTTTTGACATGATTTTTCCCCTCAAAATCACTTGATTCTTCATTCTCCACTATTTCTTCATTCAACTCTGAAATAAAGTAAAAAGTTTATTTTCAGTAACTTGTAAAAAAAAAAAAAAAAAAAGTTTGTTGTAAAAAAAAAAAAAAAGGAGGAGTGTTGTCATAAAAAGGAACCCTGATAACAGAGTAAAGGTTGTCATGCAAAAAATTTTGGTCACTTGTTGAGGTTATTTGTCCATTAAATTTTTTCATGTGTGCGCCCCAGAGCACTTCTCTCTCACTCAGATGCATAGCAACTCCAAGTTTAGGCTAAAGTAGCTTAATGTTTAGCCTACAATAACTATGCACATAACAAAAGAATTGGACACATTTAATTTTCATTTTGTTTAACCTTATTATGCATCACAAGAAAGAGGGGGAATGTGCAAAATAATCACTCATCTCACTAAAATAGGCCTAATATTATCACTTATGTTATGTTATGCTATTCTGTTTGCCCGTTATTACACACATAGTACAACAATAATATTTTTTCGGGTCCAACTTTATTGTGTTTTCAATCTATTGGTGTGTTTATATTTGTTACTAAAACAGGGTTTCTGTTTACACTTTAAAACATTTGATGGAAAAAATGTTTAGCTAATGCTAAGTTTGTGTTTTTTTATATATAAATTACTAGTTTACGTGGAGTTGTGTAAGGTAGTAAGTTGAACTTAGCTTTAAGTGTAAATGCATGATGAATTCCAGTGTTTGTCTGACTTATTTATTAGTTTGTGGAAGCCGAATAAAAGCAAAAACAGTTTTACGAATGTTAAGGTTAATTGTAGCTGCACCTTTCTTGCTGTCCAGGCTTGTACGTTAGACCGGCCAAGCCTAACGTTACATTAAAATTAACCTGAAGTGGTAGGCAGAAGACGACAGGGATAAGAATGTGGGTTTAGCTAGCAGGTTAATTTTATTCAACTTTGTTTCTGCTCTAAACACAAAGACTAATTATGTTGGCACTGCATTTATTGCTCCCCAATTTCAAAGTAATACTTTTAGTATAGAAGTGGAACATGAAAAATACAAATACTAATAGAGTTAGTGATATGGCATGAAGACATCTAAATTAAATTAACAAATTAATTAATATTAACAAAACTAAGAGCTGGCAGGGGTCTTGACTTGTTGACTCAGTTCTAATATCTCACAATGTACTTTAGTTGTTGTAGCTTGTGGACTGCATTAAGAGATTTTTCTGTTTCTGATTTCACAAACAGTTTATAAAAAAAAAAAAAAAAAATCGCCATTTAATATGATCTGACACAATGTAAATAACCTTACACAATTATTTATTCTAAAAACATTGTATAGGTGTTTATATTTCCTGCATTGTTGTACAAACAATGGTAGTTAATTTAAGAAACCAAATCTGTTTTGTACTTAATTCACACAATTTCCATAAACTTCAATATACCCCTCTTGTTTCATATAATTTCCTGTCTGTCTGCTTAGAGCATCTAAAGATTTGAAAGCATTATTTTCTGATGTGATTTCTAAATGCTCTAAAGTAATTTATAAGAGGAATAACACACTTGCAAAAAATAGTCCCGCTGTGAATAAATAAATAAGTTGATAATTAAAATAGTCTTTCCTGAAAATTAAGTCAATGTCTGTCTGTCCACTTCCAACCTCTTAATCTGCCATTTGTTGGATATTTTTTTTATAGTAATAAGGTTTTATTAAAATTTGGACTTGGACACATATTAGTTTGTAGTGATCTGATTTGAGTCGTGGGCTTTAACATGTTTTGTGCTGACACAAGTTTGTGATTATTGGACAATTACTTTTTTCCTCAACATGCTTACAATTTATCTTTTTAATTCCTGCTCATTTTTATTTCTGTTGCAGGTTATTCTCATATCTGATTGTCTTGGTGTGATGTGGACCAAAACCTAATTCTTTGGGGAGCTCATATTGTTTTCTCATATTAATTTCTCGATTGAAGGGGACTGCTGGCGGTGTTTCAGGCGGCGAGTAATCCTCAACAACCGATTGTAAACTTGTGTTTAGATCTGCCTCCATTTCTGAATGAAACACCTACCTTTTCTAGATCCAATCAGGTGCTAGTTGGAAAATAAAGCCACGCCCACTATTTTTTTCCTCATTTAGTATTCCATTTCTCTCGGAAATACGTCACAACACTGGAGAAAAAGTCGTTTGCAACTTCCGGTTCACGCGGACTTTAAAAAATATATCTGGATTTAGATAAATTTATTTCGTGCAACCCCTTGACATAATAAAATTAAGTAAAGTCAACATAACATTTTTTTCAGTGTATTGACTGTTCAAATGCTGAGTTTTGCTTTGTGTAAAGTATTGGGTCATTAGGTGTGTGCGTGAGAGAGAGAGAGAGACAGTGGAGTAAGCTTTCTTAATCATGGCTTGTGTACTGCAAATACATAGGAGCTTCATCACTGTGTCTGTCACGTGACTCTGTTCCCCTTTCGGGGCTTGAACTGATGGTAAAACTAAGGAAATTATTTACTGTCTTAACATTTATGTTTAAAGCTGAAGCTCGCGATTATGAAAAGGGGCGTTACATTTCCGACGTGTGCTTGCAAGGGTTTTCAGCTAATCACGAGTGGGGCTGTGTAGAAAACGACATTGTTTGAGAGAGGCGGGGCAATAGAGGACCTACAATAATGTACAGCATTTAAAAAATAATGTGTTTTTTGGAACATCAAAACATGGTGAACATATGTTACACCAAATACACACAAATAATGATCTTTTAAATACCCATTATATGGGGGACCCCTTTAAGAAACTTTCTTGATGTGTGATTCTGTTGCAAATTAAAGAAAAGGCATTTGGTGACTTTTGTTAAATCATTGACAAAACATTGACCAAATTTGAAATTTATAAAATCACTATAATAAAATATAAAAATCATCAAGATTTTGATATATTTTATAATAGTGATTTTATAATTTCAATAAATATGAAAGCAAAAAGTAAAAAATTAATGACTAAGGAGACAATAAGTGCTCCTCTTCAGCCATCTACTGGTTATAGTGGTGGTTTGATTTTTTTTTTTTTCATTTAAATAATTGTATGAAAAAAAAAAGTATTTGGTCATCCAATTAAAAATACAATTTGGATAATTTTTAGAGCTTTAAAGTGCTGTAAATAGTTGTGTTGTCACCAGTGGCATAGCGGAAAAATCGCGGCGCCCCCCCCGTGTGAACCGTTTTCGCGGCTGATAAATTTTTTAAAAAAGTACAAAAAAAAACCTGACGGAGATTTCTAAACACTGCATTAATGGCGCAATTCTCTCGAGAGAAACGTTATTCGCGTTAACCAAGTGTTGTTTTTGAAAATCAGTGCCATGAAATATAAAGCTGCTATTTGTAGCCTACAATTCATTGTATAATTTAATAGACCTGTTTTTTTAAAAAAAACAACAAAACAAAACTTTTAAACACCATTTTCAATGAGGGATAAGCTAATAGCCTTATCATCGAAGCAACCCCCAATCCCAATATAAACGTGATTATTTAGCCCCCTAAAATGCGATTTTACCAAGGGAACCCCGCCAAAAAAACGTGTATTTTATCACCCGGAAAAAGAAACGCGATTGGACTAGTTTTGAGAAGGGCAATTGGGCAGGTTTTTGTTTTGAAAACCTGGCAAACCATGATCTGAACGCCCGAGGCTGGAGATCTTTACTACTAATCAAAGGAACGCCCTTTATTGACACAGATGCACAATGAAAATCGCATTCAATTTTTCTGCACAGCCCTACAGGAAAGTTTGTTTTACTAACATATAACAACATCTCGTCAGACCACAGTTCACTGTTGTTCTACTGAAGCTCATTTGGCTCCTGTACCTTTTCTGCTGAGGGCAAGCTGAAGTGCGTATCTGCAAAGCCTCCTGTTTGTTGTGGTCGCAAAAGAGATATGGACGGGCCCGGTCTACATCTTTAAGGTTTTAATAAATACATTTTTAAATTCATGTTAAAATGCTAAAAACTGTTAAATACAAATGTTATGCATTAATTAGTTTTAATAACTAAGTTTTGATTATTTATGTTTTATTAAAGAAGATTTCACAGAACTGTATTTCTGCGCCTCAAATTATTGGTCCGGAAACCGATACAAGCAAGCTTCAAACGAGTAACGTTTGTTTTGTTACACTTTTGTTTCGTTTGCCTTTTAAGTTTCTCATATACAAACAAAAATTGGCAGCTCTAGTGAATAAAAAAACTTAAAAAAATTAGTCGCGCCAGAAAAAAGAGCCCTGCCTAATTATTTGATGCTTTGGTATATTATTGCACAGCTCAAAATATTTTTTCCTATTACAGCAAATCTAAATCTGCTTAAAGCTTTATGACCGTCAGCTCATTAATGAAGAATAATCACCCACCTGTTAGTTCTTCAGTGTCTTCAGTGTGTTTGAATCTGCAGGATTCTGGATCTCTCATCTTCTCTCTGTCCTCTTTAATAAAGATGCTTTGATGGTTGTCTTCACTTGTAAACTGATGGAGATATTCGAGCATTTATATCTGCGCATTTACTGTGGGCGGAGCTTCACTGATGATGCTAGTCGTTATTGTGGGCAGGAGCTTCACTGATGAATGCTATTCCTTGTGATAGGAGCTTCATTGAAGGGGAATTGTAGGATGTGAAGGAAGCTGATCTGCCAAAATAAAATAGATAAATAAATCACTTACTAAGACCATTTTCACAGTACCATATAAATAATGTATTTAATTATTCAACCATATAAATAATTGTAAGAAAAATAGTTGAAAAACATGAAACATATAAAAACATCTACAGATTTGTAACCCATACCCTCAGTATTGACACCAGAGGTGCTGTTCGACTTCATGCAGCACTGCTTGCAGACCGATTGCAATCTGGACTTGCAAGCAGGAGCATGCCGGTAGTAGAAATTTTGTCTGACTTTACTTGAACCGGTTTGCCACATCAAGTGTGGCATCAAAAATACCGCGAGAGAGCGTTTCAAGAGCAGAGTGGTATCACTTCATCTTGTGACCTAGAGTATGCAAACACTGGCTGAGTCCACTAATGGGAGGCAGGAAAGTGGTCCAGTTTGACTGGCTATTTTAACTCCCCCTCTGACTGCAAGTGGCTACTCTCGTTGACCCGCGCGTCTGGAGCTCGTACTTCAAGTTTGAACGCACCTAACATCTCCTGTCAATGGCCACTTTAAAGTTTCCTCTTCATTGGACAACATCAGCATAAAGAAATGAGAGGGGGAAAACAGAGAACTATTGTCATAAAAAAAGGGTCTTTTCCGCAAGCTCTGTTTAATATTGAAATGAGTTCTCAGTACCATCACACACTCATTCAACCGACATTCAGGATCTTCAGCAGATCTCACTGTTATTCTGAGTGTTTCCTGTTTTGAGAAGAACACACATAGTTGAGGCAGGATATATGACAAAGCCTAATAAGTGTTCTTTCTCATGAAAGAGCTGTGTTAGGTCACTACCCATCCATGGTTAATTTCTCACAATGGGACATGGGATAAAACATTAATAATACAAAAACGCTGTAAATAACAATGCTACAACACCATAGCCAAAAGATTGTCCCCATATGAATCTAATATAGTTCGATTTTTTTTTAATAAACTAAATTAATTGCAATAGAGTAAATTAGCTCATTAAAGGGTGCCATATAGCAAGCATTGATACCATATTTACATTGTTTCTCTGATGAGTGTGTTGTGAAGTTTTAGCTCAAAAATAACCCACAGATAATTTTTATAGCTTGTTGAAATTGCCACTTTAAGGTACTTAGCCAAAATGGCACCTAATTTTTTGTGTTTGTCCCCTTAAATTAAAACTAAGCTGATGCTCCCCACCTCGCATTTTCAGTAGAGCGCGGAGCTCAGTGTTGCCAACTCCAGGGTTTTCCACGGAATTGGGGCTACTTTAACACTAGGTGTGTTTTCATGGACACTTTTTGCTCCTATCGGAATAAATTCATTCTCGATTGATGAATACTGAACGTAGTGTTTTACATGAAAGTTAAATAAAGTGATCGGGTTGATTATGCGTCTTTATATGTTCAGAAGCTTCTGATTGGAATTACTCTTTCCTTTTGACATGCGCACACTGCATGAATATGCAGAGTTTTCTTCTCTGCTGTTGTTGCATACTAAGTATTTTTAAAAAGCACAAGGTGAGATTTATCCTTCTTTAGAAACCCTTCTTACGGTTTCTAATTAGGCATAATGAAACAAGCACATTGAGCTGTTGTGCAGTGCTGCTTACTGTTAAAAAAAGTATAGATTAAATGTGTGATGAGCGTCTTAAACAAAGACTTCTGGGGGAATGTGGTCTGCTCCACTTCACAGATGCTGAGTGAAAGTTGCGAGTTTTATAGTGACGGGATAGTTATTTTATTTACACTTTATTCACCAGGAGAACAGCTCGTTCCGCGCATCATACATCATTACACTATTTTTACGGGCCACTGTGCATGCAGTACTTTCCAGTTTCGACAAAAGGAATAAACCGACCCTTACAATCTGATCGAAATTTACCATCTGACCAGCTTTTTGAAGATGCTGATTTCATTTTCCAGCAGGATTTGGCACCTGCCCACACTGCCAAAAGCACCAAAAGTTGGTTAAATGACCATGGTGTTGGTGTGCTTGACTGGCCAGCAAACTGACCTGAACCTCATAGAGAATCTGTGGGGTATTTTCAAGAGGAAAATGAAACGAGACCAAAAATGCAGATGAGCTGAAGGAATACTGTCAAAGAAACCTGGGTTTCCACATACCACCTCAGCAGTGCCACAACTGAATTTAACATTTCTGCATCAGAAACAGGCAACATGCCGTATCTTGGCAATGTTTCTAAGATGGAAAGAGTGATTACTATATTACTAAAAAATGATTACTAATCATTTAAAATGTCAGTACTGACTGGTACTGAAGTCAGTACTTTGACAACTCTATAAGAAAGAGAGAAAATCTGAAATGAAATTCAGATTCTAGAGGTCTGGTGACCTGATTTATTCTGCATGTCATCTAGAAATAATTTTGTTTGTGTTTGTACTTAGGTTGCAAAAATCTAGAAATTTAGTTGTTCTTCATTGGATGATTCTACAAGGATGATGAAGAATTCCTGATTTCAAATGGATTAGCGATCAGTACAATCTCTTTAACCGACATGGCAAGAAAAAGATTTCGAGATCTATGCCTTTTTGACGTCGTGGTAAATGTGTTTAATTGTTTAACTACTCATAAAGTTATGTTTAACGCTCGGTTCACAATCGAACCAACTACAACTTCAATATATATTGAACCAATTCAGTACGACACCATGTATCAATAACAATCATAAGGCCTGGTTTACATTACTCGTTTGGCAGTGTGTATGCAGTGAGATTTTTTGCGCGTTGTGTTAAGGGTTAAAGCGTTTACCTGCACACGGTTATGGACAGCAGTTACATCAAGGAGCAGTGCATCTGCAGCCAACCATTTTTACTGCACTGCAAGCACAGAACATAAAAAGAAACAGCACCTTGGTGTTTTGCGGGTAAATATGAACATGGATGACACGAAATGTAGTAGTTAACATAAATGCATACGATTTAAGTCTAATTGTTTTTACAGTCAACATATAGGCTATGACTTTTTGTCTAGGTTTAAAGGGAAAGAGTGCTTTAAGATTAACTAGGCAATAACAGATGGCACTAGGGTACTTTAGGAAAACAAAGTCATTTATGAACAGCGAATTGCTTGTCATTCAAAGAATTAATGCAAAAGAAAAAGGTAGGAGCTGAGTTTCTGTCAATGGTAGTTTAATTAAGAATGTTAGAGAATGTGAAGAACAGTAGTTTAAATGTTTTTCACACTTTGGCTGACGGTTTACTGTATCGATTATCTAGGAGTAAATGCAAAAGTAAAAAGCATTGGTAATGTGGTTCTTATATTTAGCATTTGAAACACATCTATGAAAGATTGTATACTGTACTGTTAAACTAATCAATGCTGAAGAAGCATTTTCAGTAACAATGTTTGGAATTGAGAAATTCAGGAAATAATGGATAAATGTTGTGTTTGTGTAAACAGCAACTGATCATTTGCAGGATCCAGTGTGTACGCAGTCTGGGTGGTTTGCCACAGCTTAGTACTGCACATGGACTGCCATGCACACTGCAAATGGGTATGTGTGAACTAGGTAATAAAAGGGCAGCCTTACATACAGCCCATGAAATCAGGCTTGTGCTGTGTGTAAGCTATTGTGCAACATTTGCACGATTGTCAAAAAAAAAGGCAGTGCATAATCAAACATTTAGGTGAGATAAATATATTTTTGAAAAATGTCTAAAAGAAATCACCCCCTCGACCCCAACATGTTACATTTACATGTACGATTATAGAAATAAACTCGGCAATAACTAATCAAACCAATCCTAATCCAGACCCTAAAGAATAGTTCAACCCAAAATGAAACGGTCATCAATTGAATAAGGGGGCCTTAATGGGGGGTTTTTTTTTGTTTTTTTTTTTTTCATTTAGAAACCCATAAGAAAATAAATTCAAGTGGAGGGGGCAACTATTTTCTTTTAGATTTGCATAAAAAAATATCTTCAATTTCTGTTGTGTTTTAGAAGACGAACAAGTTTTATGGGTTTGGTGAGTAAATTACAGTTTAAAGTATGTAGCTGGACATTTCAGATGATTATGTGTGTAAACTTTTGTTTTTATAGGTGGACTGAAGAAGAATGCAATGACCAAGACCTTGAACCAGAAAGACCAAAATGGTTCACGGGAGACTTTTTTTTTTTTCGTGTGTCTGAGCCCTGTGTGGGGGTTTGGTATTAAATTTAAGAACATTTCTGTCTCTCCATTGAAAGGTCTGTTCATGATTTTCAGATGATTGAATTAATAAAGCTGGAACCAGACTTTCAGTGAAGGGACAGAAAATTCCAGATTTTTAAATAAACAATGTCATGGTGTTCCAAAAATTACTTACTTTTTGTTTTATGGCCTTGGAATTAACAGTAGGGGGCATCATGACAAAGGTTTTCATTTCTTGACTGTTGATTTTCAAATTTTTTTTATTAGTATTATTTTTTAAAGGTTACATAAGTTTGGTTATGTAAAAACCAGCGGTGGGTAGTTCGTATTATACTGTTTTAAATTAAACTGGTAACGTGGTGTGTACACTTTACAAAAACCTGCAGTTAGTTTTATGAAACTTGGTCTATGAAATTATTTAATAAAGGTCTTGATATAATTAACCTTTTGACATTTTTAATTGAATTTATTTTTAAATTGCCCCTTTCAAGTTTGTGATTTTGTTGATGAATGAACACAGTGGACTATTCAAGTAGAAAAGGACATTACCTAACCTAAAATACTGATGTTGCTTTTATCCAATTTATTTAAATGTTCTATAAATTTTTTTTATATCACAAGTAAAATTAGAATGAATAATTATAATTAATTTATACGTTCAGGCGTGATGATTCAAAAAAAACCTCATTAGAACAGTCAAGCATAAAACCACATGGGGCCAGTCCTGTAACCAAATGATAAAACCATACTCTGGTGTAACCAATATGCGGGCGTCAAACTGGGACCAGTATGGGTCTTATGTATCTTGCCCAGTTGAGCCCCTTCAGGGGGTTCTATATGAGATTCTATATGGGCACAATTTATATAAGCGGCACACATTGAAACCCACGTGGAACCAACCCATCTAGGCCCACATAATTGTACAGTCGCGTATGGCGGCCAAACATAAGCCCCCCACCTTGGATTGGATGCTGGGGTCATAAGTCCGGGACCAAACATGGGTCTTGGGACCCCACGTAAGCCCCCAGTTTTCACGGCCCCATAGAGATATTCAAATGGGCTAATTTAGATGGAGCCCACATGGAACCCATGAACAAACCCATATAGGGCCCATATTTACAGCCCATATGGGCCCAATCATAGAATGTTGGCGGAGCCATCAGTGTCTTTAAAAATTTACAGGACTCCAATACCAACCCAACGTTTAAGTAACATTTGCATAGAATGGCCGCGAAAACATAATCCACCTGGTTTTGTAAATGTGGCCAGTTACCTTTGCATTAAGCAGCCAAGTAGCCATTGTATATCATTTAAAATAAATGCTCTTACATTTTAAAATCAGGTAGAAATTAGCCTTTGTACTGAAGTAAAGTCCACACATATACATTTCAGTGGTAAAGGTAAAATATTTTAGAGGCAACCCAGAGTGAGTTTTTCTAAGGGGGGCTGGGAACGTTATTTTAGACCGTTTCCCCTTATTGTTTCCATGGCGGACACTTCATGCTTATCACGTGACACACCACGGCCACAATAACACTATATGACAGTTTGATTGCTGTTTATCTAGTTTTTACCTTTTTTATCTAAAAAAGGCAACGAAAACTTGTCTACCATGCTCATGAACCATCTCGATATTTCGATTCACAAAAATATGTGAATGAGTGTGTTTTGTGTTTTAAAAAAGTTTCCTAACTGATCTTGTGATCGTGATCTGTAACATGAGGGAAAAAAACTGGGGGGTGCTGCAGGCAAGAGTCTGGTCAGTCAGAGGTTACAGAATGTGAATTCATTAATTTATCCCAAAATACAAGTTTATAAGTGGACGGTGAACTGGGAGAAGAAAAGACTAGAGTGAAAATATAATTAACTTACCCGATGTGTATCGGATATGAATAAACACACATCGGACAAATTAAACGTTGGAAATGGATTGTTAGTGTTGCTTACCTAGAAGTTTGTGCTTTACCAAACTCTAAATTTATTATTTTACTCAGTAATTATGTGTATTTAAATGTCTGAAACCTAAAATATACATTATGTGGTTAAGAACCACACTGCATATTTGTGATACACTATAAACAAGCGCATGTGCACGTCTATCTCTGCGCTCAGCGTCAAGCAAAGTTAGTTGAAAGCACAGTCTGAATTTAGTTAGTTATGTGAAGTCACCAAAATTTCTAAACCCCATATGTGGGACCGTACTCCCAGGGTTAAGGAAATAAAAATCCAATATGTGGGACCCAAATGATCAAATGGTTAGTACAATTTCTGTGAAAATGCACAATAGCCCACATACAGACATTGCTAGTTTTTTATCAGTTGAACCCTACATTTGGCACTTGAAAAGACCATATAACCAATCTCACAATCTCACCCCCCAAATATACAATCTCATGGTAGTCTTTCAGGGGTTCCTGGGGAGGGGCGGCATCCAAAGCACGCTCAACTAGTCACTGGGGTTCCTCTGGGATTCAGTTATTGGGGACCCCTCCTCTTCTCCATTATAACACTACATCACTGGGGTCCATCATTACAGGCACATGGCTTCTACTACCATTGCTTGCTGATGACACATAGCTCGAATCTCCTCATTTCAACCAGATGATCCAAACGGTTACTGCACGGAATCTCAGGTGCCTGGCGGACATCTCGGTATGGATGAAAGAATATCACCTACAGCTCAACCTTGGAAAGACTGAGATTCTAGTCTTCCCTGCCAACTCTAAATCTACAGTATGATTTCTCCATCCAGCTAGGCTCTTGTACAATTAACCCAATTCACCTTCCCGGTCAGAAAATCTTGGGGTCCATCTTTGATGACCAGCTGACCTTCAAAGCAGTGTTGGCGAAGTGAAGCATTCCGAACCTGCAAAGCTTTCAACATAATTGTATTGCCAAAAAAGGTGTCACTACGCGAGAGGTTTTTAAAAGTGGTTATGCTGTGGCCTCTAGTGGTCATAAAAATAAATAACACCCTCCAAAGTGTTATGTTCTCTTACAGGGTAGGGTTTCACATGTGGTTCTACAGCTGATTCTTTGTTTCATTATATTTTATATAAATAACGGTCATTGTCAAAGTCATTCATTTGTGCTGGTGTACTGGCACTAATAATTAAATAAATAAAACATAAATTCATAAATTAAATCTATGATCTGTTTATTTTAACTCTGCCTTAGTCCTTAGACTGTAATTTCATGGCCAAAGTTAATTTTTGAAAAATTTTCCATTCAAAAAAAACAAACAAACAAAACAATGCTAAACACATTCATAATCACATATAATGTAAAGGAAACGGGGCTGGAGGTTCGCTTAGTTTGAAACCAGATATTGAAGCAGTTCACGTTGGTGTTTCAAGTGACTCATGGAGCTTCAGAAGTCATAGATCACATGCTTTTCTCAAAACGTAATCAAGCTCCTATACAGTGCTTCAAGTGTGAATGTGTGTTTAGATAAAATGGTTGAAGCTTCAGTGTTGGAACGTAACATCACTACTTCAAAGACCACCATTGCACAAGACAGCTCGATCTTGCAGGTTGTGCATTGACCACAACATCAGAAAGATCAGATCACAAGAATACATTTTCTAAGTGTATTTACGCTATGCTGTTAGAATGAAAAACAGTGGCAGTCCATGCCACGCAGGTACACAGAAGAGCGTACGCTGATGAGTAAGCTTCATATTCCCAAAACGGTGCTACAGTGATGCGGAAAAACACAGAGGAAACAAATTGTTAAAGTCATTACTTTTGTATTCTTCGCGTACAAAAAGTATTCTCGTCACTTCATAAAATTCAGATTGAACCACTGATTGCAGATGGGACTATTCTGCAATGGCTTCCATACTGTTCTGGGCCTTGAACAGTGTTAGTTAGCCAAAATATCTTAAAATGTGTTCTGAAGACGAAACTAAGCTTTTACAGGTTTCGGAACGACATGGGGGTAAGTGATTAATGACGAAAATTTTCATTTTTGGGGTGGAGTATCCCTTTAAATGTAAGGTTTCAATTTTAAAACAACTAAATGTTGTTTCTATGAAAGCAGCAAACTGTAACTAACGTAACTAATTGTGCTTTTTTTCTCCCTTTACTGACTTGTGTAGCAAACTCGCATAATGTAAAAACTGCATACGTGCATAAAGTATTACACTATTATTGTAATAAAATGTTAATAATGTACACTTTGTCAAAATGTAATCAAATCTTTGAGCTCATAATGTAATAAAAATTATTCACATTGAGCAATTTATTACATTTATCAAATCACCAAAAAAATATGTCATAAAGTTATAGGCTTTTTTTTAAACAAAAATATTTGTTTTAACAACATATGAAGATGCACGCGATTTCAATAGTTATGCAGGTTATTTTTAGTATTTCCATTATCATCACCATCATGGTTTATAATACATGAACACGAAGAACGTTTATATTCCCTTTTAGAATTAATTTGTTGTGTACACACAAACAAATTAATTCTAAAAAGAAATACATATTTCTTTTTAGAAATAATTTGTACAAGAATAGATTAAAGTGATACTCAAAATGAAAATTTTGTCAATAATCACTTACCACCAGTCGTTCAAACCCGTAAAAGCTTCGTTCTTCTTCGGAAAACACAATTTAAGATATTTTGGATGAAAACCGGGAGACTTGAGACTGTCCCATAGACTGCCAAGTAAAATACACAAAAAACAATCATTCCTCTCCTCTGTCTCTCCCCTAGTCTCAGCCTCAGACGTCACGCCCACGGACCATTGGTTAAACGTCTGATGCATATGGGACACAAAAGTGGAAACACTTCAGTAGTGTCAAAGTCGTCATCGGATTGGTTGAATTCTACAAGATTTCCGCAAGACGTGTGTGACGTGTTCTTTAACGTTCCGCCTGGAAAAAAAGATACCGTTGCACCAAACCCCTTCACAAAAGAAGAAAACCATCGTCTTTACAACTTCACAACTGTGAAGACCAGCGCTTATCAGGATCAATAAAACGCTGGATTATCAAAAGTATGTGAAATATTTAAAGTTTGCAGCATAGAATCTTTAAAATACATCTGAGAGTTTTACACCACCGGTCTGTTAATGTGGCGACATTTTCCACGCTCCGAAACATGCCGCTGAATGAAACGATCTGTGACTGGTTGTTTGACATGGTGGCCAATTAGCCTCATGGGCGGGACTTGGCCAAATGAAAGCTGCCATGAATTCCAGACCTTCAGGTCTGAAGGTCGGCTACCTGAGACTATCTCTCCCCACATCACCGTAGCGCCATTTTGGAGAATATGAGCTGGATGCAGGCGGCGTACGCTCTTCTGTGTCAGCCGCACCTGTGACAGCCATGCTGTACATATATTTATGCTTTGGTTTGAAAGAAAACAGCGCATCAGTGCAGCGCGGCTGACACAGAAGAGTGTACGCTGCCTGCATTCATCTCATATTCTCCAAAATGGCACTACGGTGATGCAGAGAGGCACCAAAGAAGAGGAAATTGTTGAATTAAAGTCGTTATTTTTGTTGCAGTGACAGACTGTTACAGTGTTATTTGTGTAACTGGTAGTGAAGCTGTTACTCTGTGTTAAACTCACGTAGTAGTTAGTGATGGGTCGTTCTTGAACGATTTGGTCATTTTCGAATGAATATCTAATGTGACTAGGCAAGAAACGAATCATCTGGGGCCGTGATTCCCCAGCAAAACAGGGGAGTACCCCGGACGTTCCCGAACGTCCGTTAGGTCCGCCAGTGACGTCGCTTTAAAACGTTCAGCGGAGGACGTTAGACGGTCAACGGGGGCCCCTACACGCGCGACGTACGGAGGACGTTCGCAGAGGCCCCTTTAGGGGACGTCCGGGGACCCTTTTTTTGTTAGCTGGGTCGTTCAGTCGCGCATGCGCAAAATTCTATGGGTTCTGTACTGGAATTAGTCTAGTAAGTTCCAGGAGCACCTGTTTCAGTCAATGTGGTCTTGAGCCGGAAAGAAAATTGATTAGTTCATCTCTACGAGGTCTTGGGTTTTCCGAGTCGCTCGTTATCACATGACAGAGACCCATAAGAGTTACCAATTGCAGTCTGAGTCAGAAAGAGACTTAATAATAATAATAAACCAATCTTTATTTACCTTTGTTTTAAAACATCAGTGGATGGAAAATAAACCATCATGACAGAAATTCACACATTTATAAACTGTAAGAAGTAAAAAGTAAAAAGCTACAATTTTGAGACCAGAAACACAGTAACTGTAAGAGTAATCACATAATTATATAATAATGATGATAAATGATGACGATAATAATAGAACAATGCAACACGTTTGTAAGGAAGCTTGTAAATTAATGTCTCTATCGATGCTGTACGTCACGTGACAAAAGAAACGAACGATAGGTTAAAGTATTCTTTATACAGTCTATGGTTTAAAATTTATGGGGCTGTCACGTGATGAAGGAACGACTCAAGCCTGGGGGGGTCTTGTCAGATAAGAGGTGAGCTGAGCTAATCATAGAAGACCATGTAAACAATGAATTAATCTTTTTCTGGTTTCTATCTAGCCATTATAGTTTTGTATTGTTTGTAGGGGTGATCAACGTTTGCCGTCGAGTACTAGTTAGGAATTGTTAGGGAAGTAAACACGTAAACATTTTATTATATATTTGATAAAATGAACGAAATGACTCGAAAAAAAAGATTCGTTCCTTTTGCTGCACGAGACTCAGAGGTCCGATGATCCGAAAATTTCCCATCACTAGTAGGAAGGAAACACATCATTAACAAGAAAGCCCCATTTGTGTCGCGGCTGCGGCCGGGTTTTTACAACTGTATATTAATTAATAAAGCAAGATGTGATGATAGCCTATGTAACCTGGCAAATATCTTCATTCACCAACTTGCAACACAGACCGCCTTGCATATGTGGGAGATACGAAAAGGATAAAAATTAGTCAAAAAATAAAAGAGGACTTGAATACCACATAATGGCATGTTTAATCATGCTCTATATTTATTTCAATATACTGTGAACTAATAAGTGTATCATTTTAAAGGCCTAATATAGCCTATTGTAATAATTACTTGTCTACTTTTACTTTTATAATTATTTCGTGATGCTTCTCACGTACTAAACTGCATTTTTTTTTTCTAATTATTTGCGTGCTGGAGGAATGTTTACATCTGTTGCAGAGTGATGTTAACATTTAAACTGCTGGTGAGGAGAAAATGGCACAGCGAAAATAGGGCATACAAAAAAGAATGGAAAGACAACTTCATCCTACCTAGTTTTGTGAATGCAAACCTGATGTGTCTTATCTGCAACGGAGTTGTCACTTTGCAGTGAATATAACACTCTTTTGAACTTTTCAAATTAAAAGCTCTCAACTCAATTCATCTCAAATTAAAACATCACTGCAAAAACATTTTCGGACTTTTATTTTGAAGGCAAAATCACTAAAGATGAAGTGATTGTCAGAACCATAGACTGTATAAGAGACTGTGGCTGTGTTCGAAATGGCATACTTACTGCTTACTGCAGTGTATACTGCCTACTATTTCTTAAAGAATAGTATGTTAAACATAATACAATCATAGACAGTAAAAGAAATGGACACAGCGACCCCATTGGAACTCAATTGAGACATGTGAAGCCCGTTTTTAGCGATTTTTAGAACTTCCGTTTCTGACGCGCAGACTCAAACTAAGCTTGATGACGTCAGCAAACCTGTCTGGACAGATGTAAACCTTTCTCACGTAAGCTGTGCGTGCAAACTGCCATCGCTTAATCTTGCAGAGTTAATAGCGCGATGAGTTTGAGCGGGGGAGTTCTTTGGGTGAGGTTTAGCAGGAGTAAGTATTTCCTGATTAATTATTTTGTTCTATAGTGATTTTAAAATGTAACGCCAGTACGGCCATATCTCTTGACGTCTCGTTGACGTCCCGATGCCTGTGAGCTTCTCCTCCTGTCTGTACGGGGTAATTTTCTCTACTGTGCGACAGAGAGTCGAGTGAGTGGTTATGACGCAATCCGTTAGCACTATTTTTACAAAAACACTGTTTCTACGGGGCCATAAGTAAACATAGGAAGGTAATGGAGCCCTTTATACATTGTCGTGTATCTTTAGAAATAAAATAAGGACAAATGGAGATCTTTAAACGCCTCAGATGTAAAGTTATTCGCTGTCAAAGTGACGCAAAAATGAATGGGAGTCAATGGGATGCTAACGCAAGTGAAGTTCTGCTACAAGATGGCGGGCACGCGGCCGACTTCAACTTCCGGTCGACTTCCTTGCCCCTGAATACAATAAGCAAGAAGTGTTTGTTTAGTAGTGTTGTGATGTGTTGTTGTATGATGAATAATTATTTATTCAGCAGATGTTGTGGTTGTTTTATCTCAAATATATGTACTAACCATTCTTCTTACAAAGGCTTGTTAATTAAGGTTTCTACTAGTAAACAATGCTATATTGCCAAATTGAACTCATTTCATAATTAATGGACTTTACATACTGAGCAGAACTAATAATGATTGTGTAAATAGTAGTTAGGTGGTAGATATTTATATTTCAGTACTGTAGTACATTATAAAACAGTATGCAATAACAAAGTGTTTAATTTATCATACTTAAAAAAAAATATTAAATGAATGCAACTTTATTGGGACAAAAAACTCCCTATACCTATACTGATAACCACCTTTTATTTCCAATTTTCAAATATTTCCTTGAATGCAACTTTATTGGGACAAAATGGGAAAAGGAGTAGCCTAGAACAAGTTTTGGGTAAAGGGTGGCCTCGAACTCGGGTCACTCATGTCAAAATCTTTCATCACGTCTTTTATCCACTGCACTACTGATATTACAAATGAATGGGCATCTTTTGCAGTGCTGTTTATCATAGTCAGGCATTGGTGGGCAGAGTTATGTAAATAGTCTCTGCCAACAAATTATTTATATATTATATTACTTCAATATTTTTATTATTCAATATCTTTAAAATAATCTGTACTGTATAAAGCACTATAGAGATAAAGGTGACGTCATCTGACTTGATCGGAAACGTACTGTAGAGATTAAAGTACAATTTATGTCCTGCTTACGATATTGTTTTTAGATACACAGCAATAGTTTGTATTTTACAGTAACATGTATGTATAAAAGTGTTTTATAATTACCATTCCCCGCCTCCAGTTCACTCATGCATTTGAAGATGAAACATTACATGGAGCGAGGTGTATTCTGGGAAACAGTATCCCATGCAATTTCTCCAGATGCATACATCAAATTTCAGCAAATGTAGCAGGTAATCCGGGCATTCCATGAATACAGAACATTCTCTTACTATTCACAGTATACACGCATCATACTGGAATATATTAGGAGTTGTATGGTAGTATGAACACACGCTTCTGTACGTTGATTTCAGTGTTCTTGAGTTATATTTAAAGTGAAAGTGACGTGACATACAACCCAAGTATGGTGACCCATCTACTCAGAATTGGAGCTGCTCTGCATTTACTGTACCCATCCAAAGTGAACACACAACACCCTGAAACACACACCGGAGCAGTGGGCAGCAATTTATGCTGCAGCGCCCAGGGAGCAGTTGGGGGTTTGGTGCCTTGCTCAAGGGCACCTCAGTCGTGGTATTGCCGGCCCGAGCAGATTTCTCTAACCCACAACCTTAGGGTTAGGAGTCAGGGCCGAAACTCTCTAACCACTAGGCCACGACTTCCCCCGGAAGCAGATTCTGGGTAATATATAGTAAGTCATCCGGGTATTTGATGCATACAGAAAATTTGCACACTATGCACAGCATAACATAACTGGATACATGCAGAAATGGGAAGTAAGAGTAGTATGTATTATGTATGGCATTTCAAACATTTTTTTTTTTTGTGAACTGTAGTACGCCCACATGTATAAAAATATGGACGTCGCCCGTAGTGTCTGTGACATTAGCACCATACAGTATCATGTATGTATAAAAGTGTTTCCGAAGAGCGTTTTTGAAGCCAAAAGTGGGTGGAGGCAGCCGTCGCCATCTTGGCAGCGCGTGACCACACGTCACTCCCGGATAATCGAAAATTGCTGAAGCCATGCCCCCCTAGCTCGATGGCGGTGACAGCAGCGGCAATCTACCTGACACTCAAGTGGCCGCGCCATTAATTATGAAGAACTTTAAGGGTTAATATAATTTAAACGGATGAGTTATAAAAAAATTCACCCCCCTCACAGTTGTCACGAAGGGCAAAGTTAGCTATATAGACTAAAATAATTTTTTGTATCAGGGTGTAAACATGTTTTTTTTCCTGCTGTAAAGTTGGGCATTTTAACATGGGAGTCTATGGGATTGACTCCCTTTTGGAGCCAGCCTCCAGCGGCCAGTCGATGAATTGCAGTTTTAGTCACTTCCGTGTTGGTTTCAAAAGAGGGAGCGGAAGGTTGCCGGTTGTTCAGAACCGGCCGCTATCTGTAAATGCTTTCTGTAAATCAAGAAATACAGCCCATACCTTTACCTTTTCAGTCAAATAACAAGTAGTAGTTTCTCTTGAATGATTTACCCTAAAGCAGAACTGCATCGGATGTAATTGGAAAGGGCAATTATTAAAATGGTCAATAATTAATTCGCAAATTCTTTTTGCTAACCCTAACATTATTCTGTTTCTTCATTAAAATAAAGCCAGATTTGTAAAAACATAGAACTATAAAATAATGTAATACAAATAATGTAATACAAACAGTGTTTCGATGTTTGGAGTGAGAACTAACACAAATGAACACACAAAAGCACTCAAAATCTTTCAGGTCTGAATGAATTTATCATATTCTTCTCACATGCATTAAATGTTTATTTCAGCAAGAATAATATTCTTAATAATGAAGACAGACAGCAATCTCACTCAGTATCAGTCAAATGGTGAAATATAATTTATTAGGCATTTAAAAGCTCTACTAAGAAAACTAACAAAAAGCGGAAAAAGCAAACACATCTACTTTATAGCTTTAAGAATTAACATTATGGATTTTTTCTGCTGATTGCAGAATCAGCAGCAAATAAAACAGAAAACAACAATAAGCTGTTAATAAAATTAGTAATAAGTTTAATCCATCATTACTTGAAGCAAATACAAAAAGTAAACATTGAAATGAATGAGACAGATCTCTCACTTTACTGACTTATTGGAGAAGAAGAGAAGAAAAGTAGCCAGAAGTACATGAGTGTAGTTGAGTGTATAGGCAATCTTGCATATGCATGGAAGAGTAGAAGTGGATGAGCAAGTATTTGTTCTAATGAAAAAGTTAAAATTAATATCAGATTCATGTCTTGACATCTAAGCTACGCAAAAATAGCTTGCTGACAGACGGTCCTTTCACACCAGTCGTATAATTAATATGTGCAGGACTAAAGGAAAGCAAATTCATGAATGTACAACAGAGAGTGCTATATGCGCTGCACTTTCAGTCATCATAAAAGCATCTGCAAAAGGCATAAATGTAAATGCCTCGGATGGCAAAGGTGACTTTCTAACTTTCTAAAAAACTTGCTAATCATGGCTTACTCATTAGTATTTCATGAACACTTTGAACTACATGTTTTATTTACAATAATTGTCAATGCAAGCGTCTGTTGTTACTGAGGTCACTGTATATTGCTGTTGTTCTGTCTTTTTAATTTAGTTTTCTACTGTGAAACAATGGCCCAGGCCAGTGTTGCCACCTTGTGAAACAACTGATTAGAGCAAAACTAATTCAAAGTACATGTAAATTGAGGGCAATGTACTATTCTGTAAAACCGAAGTAGAAATAATCTGGAATCATTGCTCTCGTCTCTGTATTCTTGATAAGCACCAAAGCAAATACAAAAACATGAACAGCTGTTTGAAGACACGAATATACTGTTTTTTCTTCTTAAAAAGCAGGAGTCAGAAACAGAAAGTTGCACAGCGCTGCTGTATTTCAGCATATCCATGAGTGCCACCTACTGTCAGAGAGTGAATGTGCATTTACTGCTGTTTTTTTGCATTGGTCTGACCAGACCATTCTCGTGAAAATCGGACTGAGTTTTTGTTCCGAACAGTCATGTTGGCGTGAAAAAGAATTAACAGATATCAAACCAACACCCTGTCGTGACTGTTAGGGAATTGGTTTCTCCACTGAATGGATCTTCATGTGTATCTTCAGGTGACTTTTAAAAGCAAAACTGGTTCCGCACTGATCACACGTGTGCGGCTTCTTTCTGCTGTGGATCCTCTCATGTTTTTTCAGAGTTGTTAACTGACTGAATCTCTTGTCACAGCGTGAACATAAGGTTTCTTTCCAGTATGAATTTTCTCATGCTGTTTTAAACTGCTAGCTGAAATAAAAGTCTTGTCACACTTAAAGCACATGTACTCTCTCACACCGGTATGAATTTTCTCATGTTGATGTAAACTTTGCAGCAGTGAAAAACTCTTTCCACACACAGAACATGAATGCGGCTTCTCCTTCGTATGAACCGTCAGGTGCTTCTTCAGGTTTGATGCACAGGAAAATGTTTTGTCGCACTGATCACATGCAAACGGCTTCTCTCCAGTGTGGATTCTCATGTGATATTTAAGATTTTTTTTAATTGAGAATCTCTTTTCACACTGTTCACACATGAATGGCTTCTCTCCAGTGTGGATCCTCATGTGAATCTCAAGACTTGGTTTGATTGTGAATCTCTTCCCACACTGATCACATGCATATGGCTTCTCTCCGGTGTGGATTCTCATGTGAAGTTGAAGTCTAGTTTTAATTGAGAATCTCTTTTCACACTGTTCACACATGAATGGCTTTTCTCCGGTGTGGATCCTCGTGTGAATCTTAAGGTACGCTGAACCTGTGAAACTCTTCTCACATTGATCACATGCGTAAGACTTCTCTCCAGTGTGGATTTTCATGTGTCTTTTAAGGTATAATTTTTCTGTGAAACTCTTTCCACATTGATCACACATGAACGGCTTCACTCCTGTATGAAGTGTCAGGTGATGCTCAAGATTATGTTTGTGTGAGAATCTCTTTTCACACTGATCACACATGAACGGTTTCTCTCCAGTGTGGATCTTCATGTGACTCTTAAGGTTCGATGAATTCGTGAAACTCTTCACACATTTATTGCATGGGTATGGTTTCTCTCCAGTGTGGATCCTCATGTGCTGCCTAAGATATATATTTTGTGTGAAACTCTTCCCGCACTTTTCACAGGTGAATGGCTTCTCTCCAGTGTGGATTCTCATGTGTTTTTTAAGGTATAATTTTTCTGTGAAACTCTTCCCACACTGATCGCATATGTGCGGCTTTTCTCCGGTGTGAATTCTCATGTGACGCTCAAGATTATATTTCCTTGAGAAACTTGTTCCACACTGAGTGCAAGCGACTGATTTCTTGGCTCTTCTTTTCTTTAAAAATGTACTGTTAATTCTTGAGTGACTGTTGTTTACTATTGCATGATATTCTTCCTCCACTTCACTCAGATCTTCAGTTTCCTCATTCTCTTCCATCAGCTCTGAAATGAAAAAATAAAAATAAATAAATAGGGCTTCAAAATACCTGCAAAAGAAAACATAAAGCGAACAGACATAAAAGTAAGCCCTGATTTAATAGACAACTGATATAATATAGGATGCTATAATATAGAATAAAGGATAATTTTGATAAAATAAATCCCTGACTCCCTCATGAATGAGGTATATTATTTAATTTTTTAATTAATCATTACTAGCATTTCTTTTTCTTGCAGGATGCTTTTGAAAAATTAATGTTCCCAACACTTGGACCAAAGTGTGCCTTAATCAGGAGTAAGACAAACAGGAATTTAATAATAATAATAATAATAATAATAATAATAATAATAATATTAATTCATTACATTTGTATAGTGCTTTTCTTGAATTAGCTGATTCCGTTCCAGTTTGTTTTGACGTCACACTTACGGCGACTGATAATGTATTTATGACGTGCCAGATGAGCCTTGTGCAGCCTGAGAGAGACTCGTGCAGAAATCAAAACAAATGAGTGCAACAGCACACACAGAAACTTATAGATGCATGCTGTGGTAGGGGGGGAAAAAGGGAGTTTGAAAGATATTTTGTTTATATTTATATGTTTTAGGTTGTTAGGTTTGCAACATTGTAAAATTATTATGATTAATTGCAATTTGTTTTTGTACAATAGTGTACAAACAAGAAACAATAAAAAATAAGTTAAAATTAAGTGACTTTAGACACAATATTAGTTGTTTTTGCTAAATTTCACAAATGAAAATAGTTCCAATCAAAGCCACAGCAGAACTGTTTTGTGTCTTCAAGCAACACGGCAGTGTTTCGTTACTGAATGAATCCACGTTTTTAAACGAATCAAGTGAGTCAATGATTTAGTAACCCATTCACAAAGAAAGTAGCCACTTGGCTTGTTTCTGAATGAATCAGCTGTTTGAACAATTCTGTCGAATAAAGGACTAAAAGAGTCACTCATTCAAACAGTCATTTGCCGCCATCTACTGGTTCGGTTTCATATTTAGAACTATCATTGCATTTTCCCCAACACTTTTTCAAAAACTGGCAGGTCACACTTGCAAAAAAAATTGGACATTGGAACCGGCCAAGAAAATTGCAATCATTGGATCTCTAGTTATAGTACATTAAAGTATGGTAATGTGACTTTTATATATTCAAGGTAAATGTGAAAATCTGTTTCCATTGCTTTTTTGCAAAATATTCATTTATAGAATTGCCTGAAAAACCACCTAATGTGAACATAAAAACTTTTTTTGTTTTTTTGTGGTATGGTTTTGGGGTTTTTGATGTGTTTATGTTTTTCATTTTGTATATTATTAAGGATAATGGAAACACAACTAGTGTACATAGAGGTGAGACACCATCCAACTCAAAACTCAATTCCAACTCATCCAATGCGATTAGGAGACACACTAACATCAATTAGGAGTTGTTTGGATGCCAATTAGGAGACGCTCCAGGTAACCTTAAGTCAGTTGCGTAGGTGAATTTTGAGGGATTACAAATTTAAAGGGGTCATATGATTTCAAGGTTTCAAGTTTTCCTTTCTCTTTGGAGTGTTAAAAGCTATTCATGCATAGATAAGATCTCTAAAGTTGCAAAGACTAAAGTCAAAAAGATATTCTTTATAAGGTAAGACTGGTAAGACTGGCCGCCGCCACCATGTCGTGGAGCTGCTGTGTGTTTTGGTGTAAAAGCGAAACTACTTTGTTTGTCCTTCCAAAAGAGGACACAACTAGAAATCAGTGGTTAAATTGTATAAATTGTTACAACACTGTTCTAGAACTGTTCAACCCAAATATTCAGATGTTTGCAGCGCATTTTACGGAGGACTGTTTCCTGAAGCTGGAGAGTAGCCTACTATGCCGTCTACACACAAAGTCTGTTTCTATAAAGTTGGGCAGTTCCAACTTTGCAAGGACAGTCTGTCGCTTCTGACTCACAGTCTGTAAGTACATTTTCATATTAAAAGAATTTGCCACTGATGATTCAAATGTGACTTTTGAGCAGTGTAGAGTAGCGCTTGTTGTTTGTCTTTTCTCTGATCACAAGATGGTTTTATGTTTACGCGGTGCGATATGCAATGCAAAAAATAAAAATACTGTATAAGTCATTATAATCAGTAATTATGTCCCCACTGGATGCAACAAATGCCTCATTTGTAATGGGTTTTATTGGTTTTGTCTCGTCGCGCTGGGACACGGCATCACAGTATGGTAAGGGGCGTAACATTTCGGTCACACGTTTGAGGCAATCAGCCAATCACAATGCACTGGATAGCTGGCCAATCAGAGCACACCTCGCTTTTCAGAGCTTTGTAAAAATCGACGCGTTTCAGAAAGGCGGGGCATAGAGGAGCAACAATAATGTACAGTATGTGGAAAATAATGTGTTTTTTTAACCTTAAACTGCATGAACACATTACATTACACCAAATACAAAAAATAATGTTCTTTTTAGCAACATCATTGACCACTTTAAGAATCTGTTCAAGATCTGTTGATCCTACATCCTGATATAACATCATATGAAAAACTAAGGTCATCACATTGTATTGGGCATTTAATGTGAACATAATGGCATCTGTTTACTGATTAGACTCAATATAGTTTCTAGTGAGGGTGTTCTGCTGGTCTCTGATTTTCCTACTGAGAGTTAACTGTGAATTTTTACACATCTTTAGCTATCATGGCCAGGTGCAGCCTAAACCATTTGGGTAATGTTATCTTTGGGGAGAAGGTTTGCTGAAGCTCACAGTCGGGGGTTAATTTCCTGTGTTGTCTTTAGATGTTTTGTTTAAGTGATAACTCCTGAGGCTGTGTAATGTAAACATCTTTAAGGACTGCCCACCAAATGCCTATAAAATACAATGCATCACTGCCTTATTTAGACTTTTGATGACTGCAGGGCCACACAGCACATTCTCAATAAAGTTTACAACAATTTCTACCACAATATTCCTATTATTTTTTTAAACATTATAGGCACAAATCCCATGTTTCTGTAGTGAGAAATGTTAAATGAATTTGATCAATGACACATTTATCTAACATAATAGTAACATTTAAAAAATATACAATATTTCTGAAAACTGTAACACCCAGAAACCATTAGATTGCTATGAGTGAGAGACAGAGAGGAGGAGCCCAAAAATAACACCAAACCCTCTATTCAATATTCTGTTTCAGCTGGAGATATGTCACTACACTGAAAATAAAGTCGACAGCAACTTCCGGTCCAAGCGGACTTTAAGAATAACTGTTAAAAACCAACCTGTTTGTTTATCAGTATCTTCTGTGTGTTTCATCTCAGTCTGTGCAGATTTCAGCTCTTCCTGATGCTTTGATGCTCGTCTTCACTTGTAAACTGATGGAGATATTCCAGCATGTATTGGTGAACTGCAGTGGGATGGGCTTCACTGATGATATGATTACAGTGGGAGGAGCTTCACACTGATGATGTGATTACAGTGGGAGGAGCTCACTCTGATTCACTGTGAAAATAAAAGTTTGAGGGACAAGCAGACTTTAAGAATCACTTGTTAAAACCAGCAACTCTGATGCGGATTTTGTGCTTCCAATGAGGATACTTCTGTGGGTTTCAGTCTGAGGCGAATTGTAGCTCACTGATGATCGTCTTGATCTTCTCTGCAGTAAACTGATGGAGGAGCTTCAGCATGTATTGGTGATGGACTGCACTTCACTGATGATATGATTACAGTGGGAGGAGCTTCACACTGATGATGTGATTACAGTGGGAGGAGCTTATCTGATGCTGTGATTGCAGTGGGAGGAGCTTCTCTGATGCTGTGATGCAGTGGGAGCTTCAATGATTTTGTGCTTACAGCTTCTCTGATAGTGATTGCAGAGGGAGGAGCTCACTGATTGATTACTGATGACTTCTCTGATGATTGTGATGGTCTTACAGGGGGATTAAGATGATGTGATTACAGTGGGAGGAGCTTCACTGATGATGTGATTGCAGTGGGAGGAGCTGATCTGCCAAAATCAAAAATGTATCAGTTACTGAGTTTGTTTTTATACTCATTGTAATGCCAATTCTTACAAATATATTGTCTAATGATTCTTTAAATCCCTCCTTTCCACAAGCCCTCTCTGCTCTGATTGGCCAGATAGCGCTATGTGTTGTGATTGGTCTACTGCTTACAGCGGATGTAAGAAGCAAAATGGACCATAATTGAATTTCAGCTCCAGACGCTTCCAAAAGCTCAGTGATTGTACACACTGACAATAAAGATGGTATTGGTTTTGACACATTAGAGAATGATGAAACATTGGAAGAACTAGTTATTCAAGCAAAAACTCAAGGATGACTTTAGCAGGACATTTCTCAATGAAGTTTTTACTGCTGCATTATGACCATTTGCAACAGTTGATGACTGCTAAAAAAAAGGAAAGGAAAGGATGTGATGTGCTTTCTGCTCTGAATTTCGCTCATGCAAGCAGAGGCGTCATGCCCACTCAGATTTATGAGCAAAGTAGATTTTAAAATGCAGCTTCCAAAAGACAAAAATGTTATTTATATTTATTTATTTATAATATATTTATTATTTATAAATATAGAAAAGAATATAATGTCATTTCTGCCAAATATATATATATAAACAACAGTAAAAAAAAAAAAAAAGCATGAACACAGAAATTTGATAACACCCATCTTCATTATCAACTACAGGTAAATAACTTCACTAGCGCACATAATATCTAAATATAGTTTGACTTTCTAATAACTTTATTCATAGTACTAAAGTAATTAAATTACTAACATGTTATAGTTTTATATGAGCTGAAACTGACAGTGAACATAAAATCTTCTTTAAACAGACTATAATGAAGTAAAAAATTTTAATGTTTCTAGTGTTATAAATCTGTTCACATTTATGTTTAGATGTAAAATGTCCCATGTGGCTCAGTACGAAGTTTTTTTTTTTTTTTTTTTTTTTAAATCAGTATGCATTAAAGTGCAGTAAAGTTAGTTTTAGGTTCAGTATTCATAGGATATTCTTTCCCCTGCCCTTGTTCTAGAGAGTTTATAATCTTTCATACTGTAGATACCAATACCACAAATAGTTTTAACAACATGCAACTATTATATATTGATGTGAGACATTCAATCAAAACCGCCAAAAATGCTTTTAAAAATTATTTAAAAAAAATTATTAGGCTATAATTCACCAAAATATTTTTGTTTCAAAGTTTGTCTAGTGTCTTTTTTCCAATACATCTTTCCATATGTACACAGTAGGCCTACAGAAGTGCAGTACTCAAATACCTTACCTCAGTTAGCCTGTCTCTCTTTCTACAAGAAAAGCACTTAATAAAAAAAAAAAATAAATACACTGTAAATCACTATAAGTCCCCCCCCCCACTAAGTTTGTAAGTCAGCAAACATACGAACAGCACTGTACTTGATGAAAACAAGGCAGAAACAACCTCTCATATTGTTGCACAAACAATTTTAAAACATATTTTACACAATTTGTTTAAATATGTGAAAACCATGAACTGCTCACCTCTCACTGCGGCTTCATCCAAAACGACTCTTTGTTCACGGTTCCTCCCGAAAGTGATATCAGAGTCAGGCAGACCTCTAAGGCAGCATAACGATTTAATACTTTACTAAAAGAGAGCTTTGCTGATAACTAAGCAAATACTTAATTACGGAAAAATTCCAAATCTGTTATTAAATATGAGACCGAGAGTGAAAAACAAAGACGCTCTGTAGTGAGAAAGACAGAAAGCAATACAGTAGTCTACAGTCTCTGCTATGTACTGATAAAGCCTGTCCAAGGATCTCGACCTTCAACAGTATCTTCTCAGACTAGTTCTAACCGGTCATGGCCACTCTCTTCATCCTCCCTTATAAATTGTGCACCTGACCAACTGTGAAGAAAAAGGAGATGTGAAGCAAACACTCATGCTGTTTTGCATGAAGAGGACAGAGCAAGTTTGTGAGAAAAGATGAACTAAAGAATGATTTTCCTTACACTAACCTTTGCCCAGATATAACAGACAGTTCATATTTAAATATATAGTTTAGTCATAAAACTCTAGATCGCACAGGCTGACGGGTTGTTAACGTAACTGATGATATTCAGAGAGTTAAAAGACTTACACAGGTAGGTGGTATTATAATAATGTAAAATCAGTAGGGAAAAAAGAACAGTTTTATGAAAGACAGAAAGGAAGAAGTAATTATTTCTATTATAAGTTGTATAGGCTAAATGGTTAACAAACAAGCACAAGTGTGCATGTATTGCATCCATTCAGTCAAGACATTACTAAACATGCACACACACACACTGAAGATGTGCTGATGTGTACATCGAGGCCGCACTATTTGGCAATCACGAGGGATCAGCAGACGTGATGATTGGGTTTTCAGTGCAATAACGGATCTGATTTTGAATGACATGAAGGCTCTATGATTAAAAATCAGAGCATATTTAATTAATCAAAATCGAAACTAAATATCTGGGTCTATAAGATCCTGTCTTTTCCCTTTTAAATGTCCCAGATTGGTAAATCCTTGACAACTGCTAGACTTGATTAGTTTTGACTATACAAAGTTCTGTATTATGTTCTACAATATGAACTTCACAAAAGACTTACTCTAGTTCTGTGTAAAATTATGGAGCGACACAAAGGTAAGCCATTATTGTAAAAAAAAAATTTAATCGGTAGGATATGTATCAGTAAATGACAGTTTTGACTGTCGTGGTGTTTTTATGAACTAGAGTGAAATACCTAATTACGTTGCTTTTTCCTGTCACTTATATTGGGCACCTTTTGCATTTACTGGCTTCTGACTTGAAAATTATACCTGTGTTTTTCGAGGGTATCGGTTAATATTCAATATTCCGTTTCAGCTGGAAATACATCACTACACTGAAATAAAGTCGACAGCAACTTCTGGATCAGAAGGACTTTAAAGTTTTGGGTGTTTTTTTGTTTGAGTGGGTGGGTATAGCACGCTTTCAGAGTTTCTCTGAAACTAAACAGCTAAGTAAACAGTATTCACTCTGATTCAGTGGATTATTGCGTTTGTCAGATTTACATCTTTAAACTAGCAAACATACAAGTGTAAAACCATGCGCAGGTTATTCGCGTGAGGAGTAATTACTAAGCATGTCTTGTTCATGTAACAGCAGTAGCATTAGCAGCAGCAGCAAGCAGTTTTCCTAGTTCATGTATGTGAGAATATAACATCAAGCGTAGCGGATTTAGAACAAAAAAGTAAATTGGGGATTACCTTACTTGCTAGAAATCTCCAATGCTTTGATATCTTCTCTGGGCATTCTTTTCTACATTAACCGTGAACAGATGGCTTTTAGATGGACACCTCATTAGTGGGGTCGGTTTGCAGTTGGGGTTTCACTGTTGTTCACAGTTTAAGTCAAGGTGAACCTGCATAACTGTCTTTCATAAACGTCTTACTGTCAACAGCCTTACCAATTTAACCAACAACTTAATGAGCAGCAGAACATACTATACCCACTCATACTTGTACTCATGCCACATCACAATGCACTTACGTTCATTCTTAAATGGGCCACATCTCTATTTCACTCATTACCTTGGTTCAGTGATAGTAGGGAATTTTAAATAAATCAATTTGATTATAAAAATCAAAACCAGATTTACAATTTGATTATAGAAAACTATATGAAAAATATATTTAAAAAATATATAACCTTTAAAATTAAATTAAAAGATTTCATTTCAAATTTCACTGTGACAATGCATCGTCCCTGTCAAACTGAAAAATAAAATGCATTTGGTGATTTGACATTTTATTTTGATAGGAATCTTAAGGCAAGATGGTCAATATTGAAATGGAAAGGCAAACGTGAAAAGAAAATGCAAATAAATTTTTTACAAAGCCTTTTAGTAATGCTCACGCAATAATACTGAAACAATTCAAATGTAAAAGTTTATTTTTAGTTTTATTGTCTCTTTTAGTTCTCAGTTTTATTCAAAGTCAACTTGCATGCAAATTCTATGTTAATCAGTGGGCGGGGCTTATTGTTCAAGTGACGTAGAGAGTCTAAGGGCATTTGCGTGAAGTGCGTACTTAGTGTGTTTTTGATATTATTTTCTGTCGAGGTGTAGATGTAATGGAGAAATTGGTTAGCCAACTTTTACGAGAAGCTGCTGCTGCACTGGAAGAGCAGATATCTCGAAACATGGAACCATTAAACATTTGTCCCACAACAGTCCCTCAGGAGTCGCGGGCATCTTCGTCAAACATTCGTCCCACAACAGTCCCTCAGGAGTCGTGGGCATCTTCGTCAAACATTCGTCCCACTACAGTCCCTCAGGAGTCACGGGCATCTTCAGTGGCCAGATAAATAGTTCAATGTAAGGAGGCCATGCCACTGCTAGCCCATAATCGACGAGTTCTTTCATGTATTAGACTACTTTGTGATGTCAACCCATTGTGTGTACTAAAATATTTGGAACATACGGTAAAACAATTGCCAGAGTTTAACAGTTTAATCCTCTGCAAAGTGTTTTTAAAATAAATCTTGAAGCTCCATAAAATAGAATTAAAGTCAGGTAAGCCATTTTCTGTGAATGTGCAAGACTTCTGGTTTATTAGCCGTCGTAGGGGAATAACGTGCCACTGGAAGTGTTCCATCAACCATATTCCCTACCGGAAGGGCGTGGTTGACTCACAGCCAAAACCTTGACCCAAAACAGTGGTCTCAAACTCAATTATGGAAGGCCACAACTCTGCAAACTTTATCTCCAGACAGCTCCAAACCACATCTGTTTGGAAGTTTCTAGTAATCCTGAAGACCTTGATTAGCTGGATCAGGTGTGTTTGATTAGGGTTGGAGCTAAACTGTGCAGAGCCAAAGACTATAGAATACCCAAGACATGTCACTCGTATAGTTTTGAATGGGAAAACAATGCAACGCTCAATATTGCCGCTCAATCACAGCAAGCCCCGCCTTCTGAATGAAAGAGCCAATCGCTAATCGGTAAAGTCATTGCATTACTGCAGCTGCCATTAGAAGTCCCAGTTACTAAAGAAACAGGGAGCGTTCTGAGACGTGATCTTAGGACTGCGCATGCATACTTCCTGATCTAGCCTGAAAAATAAGCTTTTTATAACGCTATTTGAGCAAAAGTAACAACATTTATGACACAGTTGTTATCAAATTTCTTCAGTGATTTCAAATATGAAATTTAATCGTAAGCTTAGTGAACAGTTTTGGAGAATTTGATGTTTCCCCATTCAAAGAGATAGGAGTTGCACTTGCATGCCCGAGAGGTGTTTCAAAGATGGCCGCCGAGTGACATGACTTGTCTTAAAAGGACTTTGGCAGAGCTCAGCGCTGTCAACTGCTTTCAATTAAAAGAGGCTAAAACTGGTAGCTAAATGTCACTTGATGAAAAATAATAATTTATGCAATTAATGCTTTTAGAAACATTTAATGATAATGAACTTTTAAAAAGGTATCGCCTTTGGTTTTAGAGGTTACACCAACTCCAAATTTTCTTTTGATTATATGCTTGTTTTCATTAACCAACTGGGCCAGAAGTAACAGCTGTTCTTGAGTCCAGGTTTTTTTTTTTACGTTTGCATGTATTACTATGATGATTCTACTCTGTTAATTAAAAGGATGTTTATATGCATATCTGCTAATTGTTTTTGAGAAGCATACATGTAAGAGGCTGACAATTAGCTGATCATATACTTGTTTACATGACACTTATCCTGCATTTTATCCTGCATCTTGATTTGAATGTGGCATGTAACATTTTTTATTTTTAAATCTTTATTTGAATACGGCAACATAATATTGTGCTTTACAATATTTCTATGAATAAATCTCTGACATAGGCTAATCAGTGTGTGAATGTTTGGTTAGTTTGTTGGTATGCTTCCATAGCTACAAGGTCACCCCCGCCCTTACTCTGAGCTTAAGACTTCTCTGTATTCCTAAGTAAAAGTTTGTCTCAGCAGAGAAAACTCTTAGCTAAAAACTTTTGACTGCTATTTAGGAGAAACTCACACTTAGAATCTTAAAAATAATCTTAAAATGGTTTTATGAATATGTGCCCTGGATTCCAGTATTTCAGTTGCCAGAGGTTTGATTTTTAAGATAAGTGAATGTAAAAGATTTATTACTTAAGATGTTTATCTGCAATGTTTTGTAGTCTTTTCATGCAGGATAAGGGAATATAGAAAATGGTGGGTGTTTCAGCCAGGGCACCTGACAACACAGGTAACTGATCTAAAACAAAATGTGTCATTTATATGTAGTAATGCAGGAAATATTTAGCGCGTGAACATACAAAACAGGTATGCTAGTAATGCCAGGTGAAGCCATCCTGAATAGCAGTCCTATTGCCAAGCAATTCTGAACCTTGTTAATGTGTCCTAATGTAGTTGAGAAGGAATGTGTGGATGTATAAACCCTGCTTTTCATGTCTCCACAGGTGAAGTGTCTCCTCTTGCTTACATAATATACACCATTTTAAAAGCAGCTTACAGGAAATATAACAGTACGTAATATATTAAAGGTCATTTATTTACTAACAAGATACATTTGTCCACGTGGGCTTGAATTTCTGCATTGCTAAATTTTTAATCACAATAAAAATTTGAGATAGTGAATTGGTGGGTTTTTGTTAAATGTGAGCCAAAATCATCACAATTAAAAGAACCAAAGACTTAAATTACTTCAGTCTGGTGTGTGTATTTGGAATTTATTTAATACATGGAGTCTTTCACAATTTGAGTTGAAATTACTGAAAATAAATGAACTTTTCCTTGACATTCTAATTTATTGAGAAACACCTGTATATGTGAGGCCTCTTCAGAAAGACCCTTTACACGGTTACGTAATCGTAAAAAGCCACAAGTAGGCATTAAATGAGTTTGAAAACAGTGGTGCCATGCATAGTTCTTCCCACTGCTTATTTTAGGAATTGTTGAGAAACTAAATGTGCATCTGGGGTCCCCTCTACACTGTGTGCTGCATTTATTGTGATTAAAAATTTAAGCAATGCAGAAATTCAAGACCACGTGGACAAATGTATCTTGTTAGTAAATAATGACCCCTTAATATATTAGTACTGTTATATTTCTGTTAAGCTGCTTTAAAATGGTTGTATATTATGTAAAGCAAGAGAGAAATAAAAAAACTGCCATACGGCACATTTAAATTTAACATTATTTTCTGATTTTGGCTATAGTAGTAGATTCTTGTGTTTAGTTGTGTTGTCAGTTCTTTTCATGTTGTATTTAAAATATTGTCATACAACAGAAATTTTCTTTAAATCAGGTCAGCGCAGGAGAAGAGGCCTGAAAGAGAAGAAAACAGAAACATCTGCAGACAGAACTGCGATAGGCAGGGGATCGTTGACCCTGAAATCTGTGGCTATCAGCAGGCAGGAGAATGATTAGCAAGTTTCAGAAATGGAATCAGTAGCAGCAGAGAGCACTGTCGTGATCTGGCTTTGGAAGGGACAAGTAACAGCAGACCAGATAGCAGAGTATTGAAATTCAGCGACAAGGATACTGAAGGTCTTTTTACACACATAAATGTGGCAATTGCAAAAATTAACATTTGTGTATTCTGCATAATTCAATATCTACCTATAACCATGCACATTTTTTGCAGACTGGAGAACTGAGGGTGACTTGAACTATGGCTGTGCTTATACGTTTAGATGTTCTTTACTGCAGGGAAGTGAGGATCAACCAGATCTTGTGGCAAAGATAGATCTACTTAAAAGCCCCGAAGAGAGAGAAAAGTACTGACATTTTACAAAAGTTAGACTGTGACCTGGGCCCATCCATTATCTGTTTTACTTAAGAGTAAGTTTTAATTTGGTCAAAAATTAACAGTTCCTTCACTCATTTACTCGCCCTTATGGCAGTTTGACTTAAAGGGGGTCATATGATGACGATTTAAATTTGTCCTTTCTCTTGTTGTGGAGTTTTACAAGCTCTTTTGGTACATAAAGAAGATCAACACGTCCCCACATGTCTATTGCCACGATGGTAGGAAGATTTTATATAACACCACCAAAATATTCTGACCAAAGAATGAAGGTTTTAACTTTTATCTCTAAGCTGTAGTATTGTTGATGCCGCCCGCTGCCGTTGTGGAGATGACTGAGATGGTTCATTTCGCGGGGCAAAACTACTGGATGGCCTTCAAAAAGAGGATGATATCTGTGCCGATCATGCCTGGAGCCCCAGTCGGTTGCGGTGTGAGAAATACATCCAGCTTAACGTTGTAAATCACCGGATCAACTTCCCATTGAATCAATGATGAAGTCAGTCAACAGTGTAGTTTATGACTGCAAGCGATGCGCATTCGGGAATCTGTTGGACGCGCCGTTCTCAGATACCAAGTGCATGCTCACTCTGCCTGCTAAGCCGTTTCCTCAGTTCTACCAACTTTGCTAGGACCAGTCTGGCGCTTCTGACTCACAGCCGTAAGCTACGTTTTTTAATGGTGAATAATTTTCCCTGATGATCAAATGGCGTTTTGAGCAGTGTAGGTAGCGTTTGTTGTTTCTCCAGACGTAGCGTTTTATATGTTTACACAATGCACTGTGTAAAAAGGGAACAATACAAGTCAGGCATAATCGGATAATTATGTCCCCCACTGGATGCAACAAAATGCTCTTATTTTGCCTGTGGGTTTTATTGTTTTTGTCTTGTGGCGCCGGGACACAGGGCATATTTAATTTAAGTATGTTAAGGGGCTTAACATTTCTTGTCACGCAGCTTTGGTATTAAAGACGCCAATCACAATGCACTGGATAGCTGGCAAATCAGTGATACCACCTCGCTTTTCAGAACTTGATGAGCTTCGCCAAAATCGAAGTTGTTTCAGAAAGGTGGGGCATAGAGGGAGAAATAATAAAATGTACAGTATATTGGAACATAATGCTGTTTTTTAAGAAGGTAAACGCACATAAAAAAATTCCATTACACCCAAGACCTCAAAATACATGTATTTTTAGCAGCATATATGCCAACCACTTTGAATCAGGATTGTTTTTGCTTTATGTGGAGCTAAAATAACAAAAGATTTTAGAAACTGACAATTTCATTATAAAAAATGTATAATTTTTAACAATCTGAGGGTGAGTTTAATTGATGCAATTTTAATTTCTGTGTTAATGTATTTCTTTTTCCCATCTCCTTTAATTAAATTATTAAATGAAACCATGAAGTAAATGATGAGTAATATTTCACTTCTATACACAGGTGATTCTGCCTTTGGAGAGTGTTTAGGGTGTGTAAACTGCCCATGTTATCCCTTTGTTAGTCAAGCGGCAATTGGTTTGGCATAGATCTGTTGTAGTTTTTGTACATATGAGATATTATTAGCCTATAACAATTTATGCACAGAAAATAAAGGTATTAAGGATGTGTAAATAGGTGTTAAAAGTGTTTTTATTTGTTTTTATTATTCCATTTTCTAGAAAAATGTGGTAAAACAGTGTTCTTTAAGGACAGAAGACCATTTGGTTCCTGTCCAGTCTTGACGGTTACTGGAACAGTGACCTTGTCTGTGTCATTGGGCGCATGATCGGAATTCTCATTCACGGTGGACCTTAATTCAGGTTTGGTCGCTCTTTGATGGCTGTTGTGGACCGAAAGATGAGCTAGCTGTTGTATAACTAGGAATTGGCCCGCCAATGATGTGACTAATATAATTTCACTTGTGAGTTTAAATCTTGTATCATTTATCCAGCTCAGTTTACTGGACAAATAGAGTTCTACAAGGTGGCCAAAATATTAGAACTATCTAGTTTTCAATCAGTTATTTATCTTTTGCTGTAGTGTTGGTCAGTGGGCCCATTGGTACATTTATGAACATTCAATTTTGCAATTAATTGTAGCATCCATTGAGATTTGTGTTGGACACAAGGGAAGTCTGACACCAGCTAGTCTCGCGTGCCAGGACCTTCAGACTGCGGCAGAAAGTCTCAGAAATTTGGCCGATTGCATGGCCAAGACCCAACCCCAAAGACCATTTGGCTGACAGGAAAAGCAACCAATCACGTTTCGTTTGGTGCCCCCGCATCATGTTTATGGGGCATGAAACTATCGCCATCAATAACAGAACCAGAGTGGCAAAACTCTTAACGTATGTTAAAGACTTCACTATGTCATGAACTGTAAATATTCACAACCTTTTGAAAATCCAGAGTTTATTTGATTCTTATAAGTGCTCATCGAAACAGCTTTCTTCTATCCGTGAAGGGGGTGGGCACCACTGTTATCTTGTTTCCGGGCAGTTAAATTAAAGAGTCACCACATGTCTCCCCGGAAAACCCTGGATAATTTAACCAATCTGATGACAAAAAACTTTGATACTCCTGAGTGTTCCCAGTAAGAGTGTGCCATGTGCTGTTCAGCCACCATGGTCCGTGGGAAGGACCATCTGAGGCCTGCTGAGACTAGACAACAAGCCAGGGCTCCACACAGAGTCTGTTCTGATCATCATCATCAGTCTGGTTGGAATGCCATGAAAAAACCGAACAAAACTGCACGACATGGACTCAATTCAGATGGAAGCAATGTCGCAAAGAAGTTTAAGAAAATTACCACAAACCTACACTGGTGTAAAAATGCTTGTTAAAATTGAGGAGTGCTGTTAGAAAAAATTTAAATACATTTTACTTATCAATTAACTTCTATTAACTTACAACTAAATCAACTTCCTTCTTTGGCATTAACGCCGCTTTGCCCCCGGTGTTTTGACACGTTTGAGCATAGTGTCTAGGAGCCTTTGCAGGAAAGTTTCTGAAAAGCAATCTTGAGATACAGTTCTTTGGATTTAGTTCTGTCTCGGTTTGTTCGTTTTTCCGTGTCAATTCCAGACCCAGAGCTGATGATGGATGAGATCAGATCTCTGTGTGGAGAACTGGCTGTTGTCAGACAAACATATCAGTGGATTATTCCAATTAATGACAAATTAATGTTGGAAAGGTAAATGATATCTCCTACTTGAACACTACAGACAATATATAAATAAACATAGAA